>NC_135186.1:32491113-32661113 GCF_041146795.1 Maylandia zebra
CAGTTATTAAAAACTTTATTAGCGGTTGCAATCTGCTGGGATTGAGCTGAGATGAAACGATTAGGCGACCCAAACTGTTCGTTTATGGACAGAAAATTAATCGGCAACAATTTTGATAAATGAGTAAAGCAACAAGAAAGGGAGTCAGATGTGGATTTATTTATTTATTTTACTGCAAACTGTAAGCGACTAATAAAATGTTAATTATTGCAGAAAATTCATCAGCAGCTACTTTGATAATCTGGCAACCCATCAGCTTAGCCTCTGGGGGTAAGAGCGTATAAAAGATGGAGGCAACCACCATGTTGGCACCCATTTGTCTCTGATTTGGGCCACTGCCTGATGCTTTTCTGAATCCAAAAGAGTGCCAACGTTTTTAGCTGAAGCTGCAGTTAAGGTTGATCTAACTGTAACTGACTTATTTTTTTAGACTTTCCATCCTCTAGTCGTTGTTTACTGAAGCAGATAAATTAAAGAAGCCTGCTAGACATTAGATGGTTTCAAAACTGCACTTTTGTCACATTCAGAACCTCCTTTGCTCTCCACATGGACTTTTTACTGTCTCGCAGCTAAAACCTGCTCAGATACGATTCATCAAAACATTTCATACTGTAAAAAAAAAAACTAGGAACAGAAACCAGAAAACTACAGATTTAGTTTGAAGAACAAAGTTTATCATTTGAGGCTGGGCACTGTGATTTTTGGAGGGAACTGAACTTTCTGGTTTGACAAATGGTAACTGTGTCTGGATTTCTTCTTGTTTATTAATAGCTTTAAGTGGTTTCAGTGGTGTGAAGAGTTTGTGCTTTTTTGTATTTTCAATTAAGGCTAAATTAAGTATTTGTCAGACAAATATTTGAAGACGTCCTCTTGAAGGAGTTTGTGGCTTTGGTGGCAGCAGGTTGTCCTCTAAAGTGTTCTTTGGGCCGGTCGCTGCAAGCCAGTGTGTTTCTGATGGCAGGCCAGTGCCTTATGGCAACTGAGCTATGGTTAAAAATCCCTATAAAAACACAGCAGACCAGGGAAACTGTTACCAATTCATAATTCAAAAAGTAGTCAAGAGATTAAAGGATCATTTATAAAGAGAAATATTACTCATGATTTCAAAGTTCAGCACAAGCAGTAAAGCCACCAAGAATGATTAATTATATGACCTTTGTAAATGCTGCTGTTTTGTCAAAACTAATGGAGTCTTGCAGATGCACACACACGGTGTCCTTTGGTGTTCGGGGTTATAGCACGGCTTCAGCGTAATTTATCGCCCCGCAAATGTATCCGTCTGCGTACGCGTTTCCGTTTGGACAGCAAACTGAGAGAGATTTTCACCCACCGCAAATGAGTTTCCATGCAGTCCTCCAAAATCCCAATGGCATGTCGCTGGACATGGATTAAGTATACGGCCCTCGAATGCCGACCGGTTGACGAGTGGACCAAAACAGGGAAGGGTGTGACAGCCGCGTTCACCAGGAATGGGACAAGTGTGACAAAAACATTAAGCATGAAAAGAACAGACAGCGTCTGCCGACACTAAATTGTTTTTGACACATTGTTTCACTTCAGATCTTTGTATCAGATAACTTTGCTCTTCTCCACGGCTGCCTGACAGACCAACATGTGACACAACCGGTCTGTGGGCTACAAGCAGGAGTAGCCCACAGACCGGTGGTACCGCATATTTGTGACTCTGTCCCAATGTAACGCCGCTGTCTGCAGGTAGACGGGCAGTCCCTGACTGCCCACAGACTGCCTTCACGCTAACCCTGCTCAAACAAGCATCAGATGTCACTTCCTACTCAGCACATAGCTTGTAAAGGACAGCTTGCATTACATTTAAAATCACTGGACATGACTCATTCCTATATGTAACATTAACGTTGTGAAAGTGTGTATTTGAACCCAAAACACAATCTGTGTTTGTCTTGACAAAGCAGCGAGTGAAAGCAGTAAAAGCAGGAAGTGAGTGAAAACAAACCACAACAAAGTCCCTGCTGGGATAAAAACTGTCATCTGCTGGCTAACAAACTGACTCCACCACCACCACCCATCCAGCCTTTGACCACAGAATGCAAACTTTGATGCTGTTTAAAAGAGGACCGATATATCTTGGTATCAAGGGACTCACTCCAAAAGGCCCCCATCCATTTATTTTCTTTTGTGCCTTATCTGGGTCGCAGATAAGGCACAAAAGAAGACCTCACTTTCCCCAGCCACCCCCTGTAGCCCCCCAGAGGATACAGAGACATTCCCAAACTAGCTGAGATGGAGAAATTAAGTCCCCGGGGTGTCCTGGGTCTGCCTCTGATGTCTCCTCCTGGTTGAACATTCCTCCTGGTCGCCTCAGCTACTGACAAAATGACAGTACTGGATCCTGAGAAGGTAAAGGTTTTTTTCTGGTGTTTAAAATGTTGGAGAAAAAAGTTGAGGAAAAATGTTCCTTCCAATTTTCAAGGTTAAAAGTGACACCACCAAACGCGAGTTAACCAAAAACAAAGAAATGTGGGACACTCGAACCAGACTGTTTGTTTTTGTTTACATTTTGTTAAAAATACTATATTATACTGTAAACATAACTAATAACACGAAAAACTATAATAGGATCTCGCCTGGTGAGGCGAGGAGGAAGTGCAGGTCAGCTTTAGGAGTAGTTTACAATAAACAAATAAAAATAAGCTCTTTTTGAAAGACAGAGAGCAGTTCGACATAATTCTTCATTTTCTGACTTATTTGTGATCCAGAGGTTGTCTTACAAATGTAGTGAGTGGCCATCGGGTAGAGGAAGTAAAGCTGTTAATGGAGAAGAAATATCAGCTAAGTCTGTGAATGAGTCATCGGAAATCTTCGGCTTGTGCGATGATACGAGATGGTATTAAAGTTTGTTGGGTCGCAGAAAATGTTTTGATCGTCGTTTGTCAGGACTTTTCGAATTTGGCGATCGCTGCTAATCTATAAAGTCAAACAATTGAAACGAGAGAAAATGGAACTAAAAATGGATTCATGTAAATGTTAAAAAAAAAAACAACTGGAGCACAATGTAAGACACAACGTGTGCTAAACACAGCCGGGCTGAGTTTACAGCGGATCCTCTGCTCGACAGATGTGTCGTGTTGTACAAAATTATTGCACGAGGTATAAAAGATTTCCTGTGTCTGATACAGGATACAGCAACACAGTTCCTGATTGGCTAATCTGCAGTACAAACCGTCAAGTGACTGAGTGACCCCAGCTGTGTTTTTATACATGCTAGTGTGATTATATTTAGATCCAACTGCTGAAAAATCACCAGAATCCTAATGAAGTCGTTCTTTAAAATACTATTTCTAGTTGGGATCCCATTTACTTAAGTCTATAAAATATTTTTGTTGATCAAGGGGGCAGAAAAATGCAGTTTCTGCCAATCAAGTCAAGTGGCTTTATTGTCATTCCAACCATGTGCAGTGGTACAGAACACAGTGAAACGAGACAACGTTCCTCCAAGATCTATGCTACGTATGACATATAACAGACAATCAACACAGGACTACATAAAGTGCAATGTGCAGAAATTGCAAAAAAACCAAAACAAAGACACAACAGTGCAATAGAAATGTGCGAAAGACTGAGTATTGTGCAAAAAGTCACTTTGTGTATATGAGATTCTGCATCCTTACAGATTGAGGTGTGCATTTTATTCTACTTTTCTAATAGATACTCTTTATTCTCGCTTGTGAGATCAATGTTGCGTTACAGCAGTGGGATGAAGCGTGAAAATAAAACAGCCCGCAATAAATAAACAACACGGTTAAAGTAAAAGCATCCCGGGTGCATAGTGACGGTCTTATACTGCGAGAGAGCGCAAAACTGTTACATATGAAACACTGATTGTAAAACAACGTAAATAAAAATTAGGTTATGTTAAAGAAGACCGAAAAGTTAGACTTAGGTTGTGGAAGAGATTGGAGCAAATTGCATTAATAAATCATATGTGTCTTATAAATCTGAGAAACAGATGCAAGAAGGTGTGACACAAACATGTGTGGATCACTGCACTATCATGTTTTACAGCTAACAGAACTAGAGCAGCGAGATTTACTGCCTCAGAAGCCTCGAGGCAGATACTTAATGACCAAACCGATAATGAAAACAACTCAAATGATGAAGATTTTGCATTAAAAAAAGATTTAAAACCATTAATAACTATAATTCTGAATATCTGCCACGGGTAGTGGAAATGGAATAACATGATGAACAACAGTGCAGCCATTAAATCGTCATAAGTGACCATACTGTGATTTATTTTTTTCTAAAAGTCACTAAAATATCTCGGTTGCTTGAGCGTTAACGAACTAATCCTTTCGGCCTCAGAGCTGACATGACTTTGGTAGATAACATGTGGTTCAACGGACCTTTCAGACATTCAAGGTCAGTCAGGCTGTGAAATATCAGTTTATTAGGTGGTTGTTCGTATCTTTAAGTGGGAGGAAAGAGCAACGGGACAATAATTTAATCGATTTGAAGTCTGGTAGGGGTTTGCAGACAGGTCAGAGCCTCCCGCAGTCGTCCTATCTCCTCCGTATCCCCCCCACCTCCTCTTCGTGCTTTGAAGATAGGCTGGGCTGGGGCTGGGCCTTGCTCCCTATCAGCTATCAGTTCAGCCATTTATCACCCCACTGTCTGATGCATGCAGGTAGTGTAGTTACCATGGTTATACACCAAAGGCACTCCTGCATTAGCATAGCAAATATCCATCAGCTGCCTACAGAGTCGGCGCAGTAAGACGGAGCTCACAGCAGGAGGCGGGACTGACGGGGAGCTCTGCAAGGCATCATCATCCTCATCCCAACTGTTTCCACGCTCACAGCACAAACACTCACATCAAAGGAGTTATCTCCCCCTGCATTGTTTCCCCCAAAGCCCTTTGTTTACTCCCCCCAGAACCCCCGCCACCTCAACACGAAGCTTATTCTGCTTATTTGTGTGCACATCACAGAGAATATCAGCCAAATGAGTCACAAGCGGCCAGCCTGAGGCCCTGACCTCGTGTTCTCCATCTTCGCGCAAACTGCACCGGAGCCTGCTGTGTCAAATGTGGCCTCTAAAATATGCATGATTGAACGTGCTCGAGGAATGCTAATAGAGCTCCCACCAAATGCAGAGGCCACCCTACAGAGGAATCTGCGGTCGTGCAAACATCGAAGCTGGCAAAACACCACTTTAGCCGCCGCAGCTGTAACAAACATTCGATTCATCCGTCCGGCCAGAGAAAATATGGCTTGGAATGAAGTTTTAATCAATTCGCGAGCTAACCGGGTCCCCACCACGTCCTGCCTTGCCAAAAAAACAAGAGGATTAAATGGCCACATTTTGTTTAGTTTTGGACGGAGGAACAATCTTGTAAGATTCCTCTCTCAGATTTACACTTGGAGTCGTGACCCGTGATGACTCTGCGGTTAAAGAATAGCGACAGAGGGAGATTTTCTTTTTAATTCAGCCTGCCTTGAACAGTGTGTCTTTGTGCACTGCTGCAGTTCATTTTCATTTGTCTTAAAATAAGTTGCTATTGAGGAGATTTATGCACCCCCACCTTACTCCTTCAATCCCTCTCCCCCCTTCCCTCCGCTCGCCTCCCACAAGGTGCTTGGCGAGCCGCTTCTGCAGCTTCAGTGTTTTCAGAATCTCATGAGCTTCCTGTTTCAAAAACCTCGCCCATCAGCTCCAGTCGTACAGCTTTAAAAACATCTTCCCATCGAGACTGTTTGTCAGAGAGATATAGAGCACTTTCCCCCCCCTTTGGAGCTCAAACAAAGCTCTCCCTCCATATGTAACCCTCCATATAGTCTGTACCATAAATAGGTCTTCTTCTTGGCCAGAACTTGGGAAAAGGATGTGGATGATGATGATGATTACTAAGGCTGAATCCTGGTTGAGTTTGAGCTGCTGCGGCTGGCAAGCAGATGTGGCCAAATTTGCAGAAAATGTCCATGTTGCGCTCCATCTTTTCTCTGGTGTTGCTGTTTGTTTGTTTTTTCGCACTCTGGATCTTCTTTGGGTTATCAGCCTTCACCGAGCTAAACGTCCGGATGACTGCTATCTCTGTTTGAAATGAGGCAGAGTAGTTAATTACAAGCTAATCCCCAACTGCAGCATCAGATAGAGAATTTAATATGGTAGGGGATGAAATGATGATCCCCATGAGGATATATAGATACTGCAGCAGGAAGGCCTTACTTAGAGCGACGTGAAATATATAAGATGAACCCAAACAACTGGAACAGACTAATATGTTGCAAATAGCTGATAAAACATGATTACTGCATTTTATAGAGTTTTTATGTGCATTTTTAACACAGTCAGGAGCCTGCCTTAAGACAAATTCAGTGGCTCTGACCAAAGTGTTGTATTTGTCAATAGAAAGAGGTAAAAGATCGCAAAATCAGTATAAAGATTATCCAAGTTACCTCTGAATATTCTCCTTGTTGGCCAAAACTACAAGCTGAAAATCTTATAAAGTGGAAAACACCAGAGTGCTAAAAGTTCCCAAAGATTTTGGGGGTAAAACATTTTGATCTGTGGTTTGTTTGCTGGAAAATCCAAAAGAAGGTTTGGCTGCTTTTTAGGAAAGTAAAAGAAAACGGAGGTTAAAAACTGAGGGGAAACAACTTTTACTAATGTAACTACCTTGGTGTAAATTTGGTCTTTGACTCAGTAAGAGGAGTTACCTGTTTTTAGCCTTGTAATATGGGTGCCAATACAAAAAGCTGGCTGAGTGTAGACGTGGATATTTCGCTAAGCTTTTACGTAAAAGCTCCTGTGGTGGAATGGCGCACATAGGTGACTTGCTAAATCCTGACTTGATCCCAAATTTAGCTGGATAAGTCGCTAATCTTTGTGCCAGAGCTGGTTTCACCTGTTTCAGAGTGGCCTCGTTGCAGCTCTCTAAACTGGACGCTGTAGCAGCCTTTGTCCTGGATCGGCTCGTCTGGCGTCAGCAGCATGTCTTGTTCTAGCTTCACATTTTTTCCAGGCATGTCAGGGTTCAACAGTTTGATGTGAAAATGAGTCACCGAAGACCTGTAGTAAAGGCTTTTGCTGACACACATGGAAATGTGGTGCAGCGGTGGACGACGTGCAGCCGTTCCTCTGCCTGCCGAGCTCGTCGTCTGGTTGGCAGAGGACGGCACCTCTCTGCGGAGTATTTACAGCGGTACGAAACCTGCCTTTACAGGGGCCACAACAAATGGTTTTCATTACCGGGTTTTTATGATCGCAGAAATGGACTGCGGAGCATACTTTGAATCTTTTCACATGTGAGCGATTTATTAAGGTCACCGTCTGGAATCAGACTAAGCTGCTTTAAAGTTTACACAGGGAAACGAGGCTGCACCTGAACATTTTCTTTTAATTGATTATTCTCATGGTTATATAATCATGATTTGGTCTTTAAAAGCTTAAAAAAAGCAAATTGTTACAATTACAGTTGCTTAAAGAACAACTTAAAAATGCAAAGGTAATCATTGATGTCATTAAAAGTGAGGAGGCATTGGAGAAGCCGAAACACATTACTACTGACTGGCTTTTAATACTGATTAAAAAAAGGCTTTTGTCTGCTTTGGTTTGTCAATAGATTGATCTGAAGGTCAAAGTGATAACAATGCTACAAAGAGCTGTTCTTGCAAAGGCAGATGTTACAATGTTTCAGATTTTTAAAGTAGTGCTGTCAGCGTTAATCTAGATTAACGCAGGTCACCCCATGCATCGGGCTGCACGGCGCTAACGCGTTAACAAGCTAAGCGCGCTCACGTGTTGCAGCCCCACGCACGGGGCGATCCGCGTTAACTTGTTAACGGAGATTTGCCGCGTTAATGCGGTTGTGACGTTAACGTCATTTTAATTAGATTAACGCTGACAGCACTACTTTAAAAAGAAGGGTTTTCATCAAGAGAAAGAGAATGAATTTGCATAAGTAAAAATAATTGTAGCCACAATTATGTTTCTTAAAGATTATGTATATTAAAATGATTTTCAACAGGGCAAATAAACCTGCACATTGCCTTGGTGGAGGCATATTTAAGGAATATTTAGGAGATTCTTGTGTCCTTTTCTTTATTTTCTGTCTTGTATATGAGGAGTGATCAAAAAATAAATGCGACAAACCTTCTCTGATTAAAATTTGGATGATCTCATGTTTACAGTCCTGTTGTTAGACATGTTAAGGCAGCTTCCTGACTTGATGCTATTTTTAGTTTGCTCCCTGGAACTTCTGAACGCTTAAATGTGTGCTATCGTTTCCGTGTCCACGAACCTGCCTGGGTCTGGTTGATGTGCATTTCATCATCAGACGGATCAGATTTTTTTTTAATGTTTTATAACCACTCAGACAATTCTGCAGACACACAAAACTACAATGCACGCTTAAAGCACCCTTAGTCGGATTTCAAATATCTATAACTGGAACGAAGAACTCCCTTGTGGTGTCTGCAGCTGAGTATAAACCCAGCGCTACGCTGTAAGCTCTACGATTTCACTGTAGACCTGAAAGTTATACCGGGACCACCATCACATCATATTTGGCTACCTGCACCTTCATCCACTTCGCAAATGTTAAAATCGATTTGAAGGCTTACCATTTGACACACTGTGGGTGGTCCTGTGCCCAGTGCTAATGGAGCTTCATGCACTGAGAAAAAAGGATTTCCCCGACACTCCTTCCTAATGTCAACGGAGCAGCCAGATTTTTTTCCAGTTTTTACATTGTGTAGGAGCAGTCTCACCTCCTATATTGTTTCAGTGTTGGATGAAGATATTAAACATGGTGAAAGTTTCCAATAAGGGGCCAATCAGAAAAAAGTTGTCCTAAAGCGAGAGGAGCTGAAACGCCTTGTTTCAGGCAGAAGATGAAGTGAGTAGCTCTAACAAGGCCCAGTTTAAGATGAACAGGGATTATTTTAAAGTTTGAATTATGCAAAGATAGTCTGGTCTAGGGCCTGTCGCCCCGTTTCACTGATTGGCAGCAGCTTGGTGTAATGCACCCCTTAAATACGCATAATTATTTCTCTCTTTTATTACATGTGCTCTCTGTAAGCCATTTCTGCTGCACAGCAAACACCATCAGCCAGGCAGACCACAGCCAGCCGGTGATGATGGCTCGCCGGTTACAACTCCTGACTTCCTAATGAGGTCCGACTAAGCCGAAGCTTCATGCAAATTAACACTAAGGTTTTTTTTTATAGCCCCAGCTGTAGACCCCGCACATCCCGGTGTCACATTTCATGTCGGTGGATTAGCACTCCATCCTCACTTGGGGCTGCGCACATTACATTAAACTGTCTGCCTCTCAATGGGCGTTTGTACCCCACGGCTCTGATTTACAGCTCTTATTCAGACAGTTGCTTCTTTTTGCCCAACCACAAATGGCAGCGATGGACCATCTGCTAAAAAAATGTGCCAGATGTTTTCTCAATGAATCTAATAGAACATGAAGGAAAATCACGATTTAGCAGAGCCCACGGCGATGTCTTGAAACTGCTTCTTTTAACCAACAGTCCAAAAACAAACAGTTGGTTTAAAATCTGAGTAAAGGGAAAAAAAAGTCTCTCCGCAGGAACCGTGGTATCACTTACACAACCAAATGTCATCTTAACAAAAAAGTTAGAAACAAACAAATTATGCCATCTTTGCTTTTTTAGCAAAAATGTTTTTATCTAGCTGTTTTTGGACTAGTAAATGGCAAAAAGGAGAACACTCTCAACCACTTTTTCTTTAAACTTCACAGGTAAAATATTTAAAGGTTTGATTTTATAGGAAGGGCGATTTCTGTGGATTTTTTTTTATTATCAAAAAGATCTGGTGGCTTTATAAGCACAGTGAAACTTTTTAAACACTCATTCAATGGAACAAATGCACGCCTCATATTTCAGCAGTCAGGAATTCAATAACATTGTGATGTCACAACAGTAGGCACTGCTTACTCTCAAAGATCTCGACTACGATAAAGTACACCAAACCTTCCGTTACTGGTAGGAAGACCTGCTTGCATGTGAAGAATTCCCACCCCCTACTTTTGAGCTATAGCCGTACATTTGGAAAGCCGCACAGTTTAAATGTTTAAATATCCAAACTGTGAAACACTGTAACACTGTGCTTGAAAAAGGGCTAAGTTTGTAATTATTATCAAAATAAACAAGCATTTTTGGTTGTGTTTTCAAAGAGTACACAAGTAAATTGTGGTCTGTACAATTTAATGAGGCTCTTGATTAAATAAGTATTATCCACTCATTAAATGAGCTTGTTGTGGCTCAGACAGACTCGTTCAACTGCTTGTTAACACAGTCTTTAAATCACATGGCAGCATTTAGTGCATTTAGGCATGTTGATGTGGTCGAGACGACCCGCTGAAGTTCAAACTGGGCATCAAAGGGATTTCAGTGACTTTGAGTGTGTCATAGTTGTCGGTCTGAATATTTCAGAACCAGCTGATTGTCCTTGAAAAAAAATGCCACGTTGATGTCAGAGGTTAGAGGATAACGGTCAGACTGCTTGGAGCTGATAGGAAGGCAACAGTTAATCCATAAAACCACTTGTTACAACCACAGTACGCAGAAGAGCATCTATGAAGGAACAATATGTCGAACCTTGAAGCAGATGGACTACAGCAGCAGAGGATCTCACACGAGGCCACTCCTATCAGCTAAGAACAGGAAACTGAGGCCACGGTTTACAACACACACCATTAGAAGATGTTTCCTGATCTAATGAGTCTCTTGTTCCTGCTGCAACATTTTGATCTTTGGGTCAGAATTTGGCAGAAACTACGGTGGCCCTGAGAGGCCAAACGGACTGCAACTTAAGAAAACACGGGCAATAAGAAAAACGGTGCAAAAGCACACAAAACACAAAGGAAATAGGAAAAACGACAATGGAAATAAGGAAAAACAGATTTCCAAAAGCACAAGGGAAGTGTTTCTGGGGATACAATAACCTGACGGGTTCCCTTCCCTTGTGCCAGTTGAGACCAGTTCCAGGAACCAAAATATGCTAAGAATTGCGCTGGGAGACACTTAAAAGAAGTGAAGGATCTATCGGTTCTGTGAGGAAAGAAAAGATGAGAAGTAAGTGTGTTAGCATAACTATTAGCCTAAAAATCCGTCATCAGTATTATATGAATCATGATAAAACATGCCTACCATGTTTTGGGTTCCTGCAACTGGTCCGTTGGGTTATTGGGTTATTTTTCCTATTTCTGTTGTGTTTTGGGGCGATCGTGGCTCAAGAGTTGGCAGTTCGTCTTGTAATCGGAAGGTTGCTGGTTTGAGCCCCGGCTCGGACAGTCTTGGTCGTTGTGTCCTTGGGCAAGACACTTCACCTATCGCCTACTGGTGTTGGCCAGAGGGGCCGATGGCGTGATATGGCAGCCTCGCTTCTGTCAGTCTGCCCCAGGGCAGCTGTGGCTACAACTGTGGCTGCCTCCACCAGTGTGTGAATGTGAGAGAGAATGAATAGTGGCATTGTAAAGCGCTTTGAGGGTCTCGAAAAGCGCTATATAAATGCAATCCATTATTATTTGTGTGCTTTTGCAGCATTTTTCTTATCGCTGGTGTTTTCTTAAGTTGCAGTCCGTTTGGCCTCTCAGGGCCACCGTAAGAAACAGCATGAAAACATGGATCCGTCCCGTCCTTAGTACAAACTGAGCTTTATTTACGTGCCACAGCCTACCTGAATATTCCCGTTCTCACCACAGCGTGCCCATCTCCTGATGGCTGCTTCCAGCAGGATCATCACAAACTGATTTGAAGGCAGAATGAGTTCATTATACTCAAAATGGCCTCGTCGGTCACCAGATCTCACTGTAGATACTTCTGCATAAGTATCTCTGTCTTCTGGCTCAGATTCTGGTTTCAGTGTGTAAGTTTTTTGTTAGCAACTGACAGTTATTAGAGAGCTCCGCCAAACTCAAAGAGTTATGATAAGTCACCAGAGGTTGTTAGTGTCATTTGTGGCCTGGGGACCAAAAGGAAAGGGACTGCACTGTTCTGAGAGGGGCGTCATCAGCACCGACATAAAAGCTCAGGCTGTAACTGGGCTGAAACCGAGGGTATAAAAGCATGAAAAAATAATTTCTTCTGATTAAACTTTAAAGACACATTCTGGTGTTATGGAAAAGAAGGTTTAAATCACTTGTTTTTCCCCAACAACAGTCCAAAAATATTTGCGTTTTAGAAACATGCAGCAAATCCTCTCAAGTGACAACTTAAAATGAGGAAGTGTTTCATGTTTCTGCTTTGGAAAAAAAAAAAGTTTCCTTTTAACAGACAACTTTTGTTCAGTTATCGCTCAAAAGAGTCTTTATGCTGGAAAATAGTGTGGTTAATATTCAAATATAATGATTAACTGTGTTGGTGGCACAAAATTGTAATTTGTGAGCAAATAGAAATGACCTCATCAGCTGCTTCTTCTTTGTTCTTGCAATGAATTCTCTGTCTTTCCTGGAGAAAACAAAACATTTGATGACATTTCAACAGTTTTAAGCTCAAACTATGAACGTGTAGAGAGCAACTGTCAGATTAAGTAATTAAAGTAATAATCATTAGCTGATGCCCTAAATGTTTCTGTGGATCATTGATTAGTCGACCGTTTGTTTCACTTCCTGTCTGGATGGTTTGTTTGCTGCTGTTCTTTGTTTTGGGGGTTGGGGGGGTTTCTATGTCATCTTATGTAATCAGCACATGAAGAGCTGCAAGTGTGCGAACGGCGTGTTTGAGACAGAGCTGTCAGACGGCGCCGTGACACTGTCACAGGTCACGTCTCATGTGTTGTTTGCATTGAATTTGAAGTCGGCCACATGACCGTTGCCAGGATGCCTCCAGGAGATGTTCTTCCCCTCGAGTTTCCTTCCATTAAGATGCATTTCTATCACCCTTTGGCTCATGGTTTTTGGTACCATTGAGTTTCTCTGAGCCGCTGCTGAAGATCCTCACTCGAGGGGTAGAGTGGATGGCGGAGGGGGGTTACAATAGGCCTTTTATGTTGTGAGTTATCCTCATTCCCTTGTGTTAGCTTCGGGGTAACATGTGACCAGCCCTCATTCAGGTCATGTCGGCGCTCTCAGTCTTTGACCCTCTTAGAAGGGAAGCTACTCCCTCAATGTCCCATTCATCCCATACAGATGTCTGTGTGTGTTAATGCCTGACACAGCAGCGTTATGACAAACCCCTGACAGCCCTTCATTCAGCTTTTTCAAGTGACATGTTAACTGCTGATGCGCAGCGCTGCGGGTTGACAAGCTTAGGTTTTTTTGTGCACAGGTGCCACAAAGATGCGTTATGTACTGTGTGAGCTGCATGTGGCAGTTAACCATAGACCTGTGTTATTTTTATCAAGTATATTAATAAAACATTGCTGATACAGAAACCCTGAAACCCATAGTGTGAAAGGGGAAGCATCTGAATCGTTCAAGAATCTTCTTGCTATAATCTGAACGAATGTGCAGGGATTACTAACATTAGTATGTTTAATAAAACATCTGTATATCTTATGTTCGGTTATATTTGAGTGCCTGTTCAGGTGTCTCTGTGTTGCCTTCATTTAAAGTTGCCTTCTCAAACATTTGCAAAAACGGTCGTTCAGTCGGCAACATGAAGCATCAAGTAGTCGTAAGTGCATGTTTGGAAAAATTTGACTGTGATTTCCTATCACCCACCTTTTCCTCCACCGGAGATATCAAAGAGGGCACCTGACTTCCCTCTGAGCTCGATATGGTAGTGCTAACACTGCTCTGTCAGACCTCCACAGGTAGCGTGACTGCAGCACTCTCACAGCTGCTGACGAAAAGTATCTCTACACATTAAAAATATCTTAAGGCTTAAGTGGCACCAGGGTGGTGGGCATGTGCCAAATTTACCTGCACATTTATCAGTTTATGCCTTGCTTTTATTTTGAAAGTCCAGTCATTTCTAGCCATCTAGATGCAGTCCTTCCTGTCAAGTATACCAGCTTATTCACTGATCGGGCTGCTGTTTCTCTTTCTGTGGCTGGACATACTCAAACTCCTCTGGTGACAGGACTGTTCTGCTCTTTAGATGATCTTCAAGCTTTAGGTCCACACTTCTGGCTAACCGCAACACCACGCAAGTTCTCCACCTGCTGAGGCAACAAAGCAGAGCATTGGGTTAGAGCCTTTTAAAGTTAAGTCTCCCTTTGTGTGTCCATGATTTTCTTTTCCAATTTTTATCTGGTTGTCTCACAAGCAGTGTTGGTCAAGTTACTTGAAAAAATTACTTCCCCAAAAAAGTAATCCTGTTACTTTACTGATTACTTCTTTTCAAAAGTAATTAATTACGGTACTTAGTTACTTTTTAAAAACACGATTTAAAACCTGAAGAGGTGATAAAGTGATAGATTTTTCAGCCCAATTCTACTTTTTCTACATAATCCATCATACAAAATGTAATCAAATGGAAAAGTCTCTTTTTAAAACTTGTTTCATTAGTTTTAATCTTTTAACTTTATGCATCAAGCAAAAATTTAATTATATGCAACATTCTCTGACTTGAATAAATTAGTTTAACATTTAAACCTATTTTCTGCACATAAAATAAAAAATTTTTTTGTGTTTACACTCAGTCTTTCAAATAGATGCAAGTAAAACACAGCAGAAAATAAATAAAGTCAAAGACTCAGCGGTCCTGTTGCTCTATTTTCACCTGTAAAGCAGGAGTGGCATAGGTGGAGGTTTGCCCTGGTGCAGGTGTGTCGCAGCGGTCAGTGGAAGAATCCGCGAGTTTCTCTGCGAATTTCCCATTACGTCGTTGCGCACTCGGTGCTTGTTTAGGGGGGGTTTTCGGTGTAAAAAGAAGTTTTCTTCCCACGCACAACGGACGCTAATGTTTTTATCACTTTTTATGGAATCAAACTCAAAGTAAGGTCAGTACTTCCACGCTTTAAACGCTGCACGCTCATACTCTCTCCCGCACTCGATATATGATCCATTGTTGATCTGCACACAGCTGTTGCCATGAACGTCGCACTCGCTTACGTCACTGTCATGAGACATCCTCGCAAAAAAATCACGGTTTTAGTAACGCAGTAACGCAGCGTTCCTACGGGAAAGTAACGGTAATCTAATTACCGTTTTTGCAATAGTAATCCCTTACTTTACTCGTTATTTGAAAAAAAGTAATCGGATTACAGTAACGTGTTACTGCCCATCTCTGCTCACAAGTCTTATAAAAATGGGCCAAAGCAGATGAAAAAAGCGGATTCCCTACTGTTAGAGGCATATTGGAGGAATTGTTTTGCCAATTCTCCCACTGGATGCAGTTTGAAAGGAGAAGAAAAGATATGGTGCAATTAATCACCTTTTATGATGACAAAATGAGAAAAATCATCTGAATTTGATGAAGGTTTGAGTATCGTGATGTCCCGCACAGAGCTGCACTTCTCTCCTTTGGTTTGTCATGATTCATTTAACAGGTTTCTTTCTATTGCACATTGTCACTATTTGCTTTACTTCACCAAGTTTTCCACCACAGCCAAGTTTAAAAATGTTTTTCCATACTTTTACTTTTTCCTACTTGTAGCACTTCCTCTAAGCTCTTTAAATGTAAATTTGAAAATAATGGAAGATTTTAAAATAGCAGATTCCTCACCGAGCATCAGTAAAAGTTTTAAAGAGACAGCTCACCCGAAAATAAAATTCAGATGTTTTTTTTTCCTGCCAGCTGTACTGCTGTTTATTGATCTGTATTGCGTGCATCGCCTATTTTAGTCGTTTTAACATAATGCAACTAAATACTGCTCAGCATCAATTTCTCTTTATTAAAATTATGATGCACTTACTCACAAAATCCACAAACCTCATGAGCAGTAACATGTAGGGACTATTTTTTTCTGTCTACATCCGCCAACAAAAAGAAGCGTGCAGCGAGCTTACATCCTGTCATGCTGTGACTCGCAGTCTCATCGCAGGATGAACACTTCCTTCTGCAAAGTGCTGTGATTGGCGGGTGTAGTTTGGCAAAGCAAAAAGAGATTTTGGGGTGAACTGTCCCTTTAACACAAAGAGGAACAACCCAGCTTGATTAGATGGACTCAGATGGCTCTTATCTCATCCTTTTGAAAGACATTAGGCAATCACAAAGTGACACCACAAGCCGTTTACTTCTTTGCTCTTCTGATTATTTAGTAGATTAATGTAATTTTTAAATGGTACAAAAACATACAAGGTCCTCTTAAAACGTCTTGCTTTCTCCAAACAACAATATAAAGATATTCTGGTTGTTGCTTTCAAAACTACAGTTAAAAAGTTAAGAATTGGTCAAAATAAATACAGATTACATGTTTTTATTGCAGCTCTTCAATGATTATAGCATGGGTTTTTAAGGTTTTGATGACTGAGTGCCGGATTGAAGGCCACACATGAAGAATACACACATCAAACAGTTTTTATTGGTTAAGAGAGTGGTGGCTTTTGGTTTGTGACTGTCATTTTGGTGCTGGTTTACAGCTTTTTAACCATTAGTGAGGTAGCGTTTCTGTACCCTAAGTGCATTTTTTTAGTGCTAAGAGTTTAGTCTCTCCAGAGGAGCTGAAAGTAAACAGAAACGCTATTTTTGTCTGTACCGCAGTGTAATGTGAATTGTGAATGAATGTAATGCCCTTCAAGAACCCTGGGAGTTTAGCAGAAACGGTTTAATTGCTCACGTGGTGGTGGGATGATTAGGACGGCTTCTTTAAAGTTTTCAGCCACTAGGCGGACACAGATTAGAGGCTTGGTGGTGAGTACAGACTGGGCAGGACGGCCATATGTGTCAGCAATAAGAGGATAAATCCTCAGTGGACACAAGCTCTTTTGATCTGGGTGATTTTTGATGTGAGGCTCGGCATCTGTCGTGTGTTTTTTTTTTTTTTTTTTTTTTTTTTTTTTTTTCTTTGTTGTGGTTGATTCTCGATGATGACCTGTGAAATTTTCCGCAGACAAACAGCTCATTTGAGTTGATAAAGCAGCATTTTTGTCTTTGGGGGTTCCCGTGATTTTTTCCATATGGGATTCATGAGTGTCAGCATTAATCTTGGAAAAACAAACCGTCTCATTTCCCAGGAACTGAATCTGGGGCAGCTCTATACTTGCCAAACGGGCTCGGGTGTTTTGTTGAGATTTGAATACAATTGTAAGTGCCCCGGGGCATTTGATTTCCACTATAGGATGTCTGGTGTGGGGCAAGGTCAATTTGGGTTAGGTGTCTTTTTTTTTGTCTGGTTAATTAGGGTCATATTATTACTTTAAATCAGGACCTACATATCTGCGATTTAAAGAGTTGTTTACGGAGGCAGGGATGCTGCAGGGATGTGTTGCCATCCATTATTGCTTTATTATATTATCCTCCCACATTCTGCTCATGAAACCCGTGTTTTCTTCCTCTCGCTGTTGCCGTGGCTCCCAGTCATTTTGTCATCAGACTTGGTTTATTGTGTTTGGTATGTGAGGATGATGTGGCCTTGTTAATAAGGACAGCAGCTGAGTCACACCGGGTGAAAACCTGGGGAGAGAAACCACACCGAGACGCTGTGCCGAGAAACCTGCCAGGGCGCTGACCGGTTCACACAAGACGCTGATTGTGGAAGCCGTGACCCCCCATTCACAAAGATTGCTGCACAACAGCCACACTGTTAACTCATTAATCGATTGAAGCGATTAATCTGGAACTAATAACTGTTTCAGTTATTTAAAACCAAAAAAACCCCAAACATTTTCTCACCCATACTTCTGAAATGTGTGACCCATTTGGGTTTGGGACTGTTGTACTGAGAAAATAAAGCAGCATATTTTATTAAAAAGTAATTATCAGAGGCTTTCAAAAAAAGACTCACAGTTTAGTTTACTTGTTTAATTTTTAATTTGACTCTTACATGGTGGGTTGGAGAAAAGAGACTTTTTCAGGGAACTTTAATTCTTTCTGTGTTTAAAAAAAAAAAAAAAAAAAAAAAAAAAAAGGAAAGAAAGGTTAGAACCTCTAGAAGTTAACTAAAGCTATCAACAGAAGATAAAGAAAAAACCACTATGACTGGTTTTGAGCTAGGGTCAGGCTGAACTTGGGAGCAGTAAATCATCCAGGCTAGTCATTAAACCCGGGATTATATATCCGCATCCATGCGTCTGCTAGGGTCCCCTCGGGTCCAAGTGTAACAAATATCTTCACGTAACATAACGTAACTGTACTTTCTTACTTTGAGGTGCTAACACAAATTTATTTGAAGTACTCAGCAAAGTGTCTTGCCCCAAAAATCCCAGTTACTCAAAAAAGAAAAAGGATGTGTTCATCCACCCATACGAGAGGCTTGTGACAGTGTGACCGGATGCAAACAGTCATGCCATCCACATCAGCTGAGCTGTAATGCTAGCGGGCCCCATTTTTCTCTCCTTTTTGGGGATCCACAGATTGTGAAATTCTGGATGCCGTTATTAAATCATGGGTTCACCCCAGTGTCTCCGAGCCAACGCAAAACGGATGTTGCACAACACATAAACATCGGCTACTAAAGTCGATAGATTCCATTTTATTTGTGGCTACACCAACATCGGTGCAACCTTTCTTCTTTTGGTGGGTCACAAGTGGCAACTTCCAGGACTGATGAACAACAAACAAGCAAGCATGGAAACAGATACACAGATAGAGAGAGTCTGCTGAGTGGGGCAGATTACAGCTGTCAAATGAGGAAATATTGATGACACGGAGTGTGTTCTAACACCTGAATGTAGTGCATTTTCTTCCTGCTGATGCTCAGGTTTCCTCCCATACTTCAAATATTGTGTGTGTAATGAAAAAAATGGCTCAGAGACTGAAATGTCAAGGCAACACTGTCTGTTAGAGGAGCTGCAGTTCCTCTAACGGGCACTTGGTTGGCTCTAATGGCAGGTCGATCCCTATAGACTCACCATGTTAAGATATCCAAATTCACAGTTTTAAAAAGCAGTTTTGCCATTTGTGGATCCCCTCTTTTATCATTATTATTTTTTCACAGATATGTTTTTTGTGCTTTTTAGACTTTATTATGAAAGGACAGTTTGAGAGTAGACAGGAAAGGTGGGCGAGAGAAGATTGATTGATTGGTAATTTATTTCAACATGTGAACAATATACAAGTACATTTAGAAAAGAAATAAGAGAGAAAAAAATACTATACAAATTACATACAAAAAACCATTCTGATTAATTTACATGTTGAAAGGGAGTGGGAAGAAGTATACACTTATTTAATCCCACCCCTTTGCCATAAATTATCAGTGAATATTTAGTCAGCTTCCTTACTGATATAATTTGTAATAAAAATAGTGAACAGATTTCTGATATACTATATACTATAATATCACATCATGAACTTTTTGTTTGTTTGTTTGTTTTTAAATAGAGACATTCACTTAATTTAAATATTTTCCTTTTCTTTATAGATCGAGAAGATCATATTTTTATAACTCTTTTTGAACAGTTTTATGTTTGGACATTGCTTTAATTCCATATTCAGTTTGTTCCATAGTTTCACTCCATGAACAGAAACACAAAAGCCTTTTCTTGTAGTACGTACCTTCATTGTTTTGAAGTTACAAAAACCCCTTAAATTATGACTTCCTTCTTTCAAAAAAAACATACTCTGAATATTACCTGGCAGTTCTTTATTTTTTGCTTTGAATAGAATTTGTGCTGTTTGGAATTTCACTATATCGTCAATTTTCAATATTTCAGACTGCAAAAATAGTGAGTTTGTATGTTCCCTATAACCTGCATTGTGGATGATTCGAATTGCTTTTTTTTGAAGAGTAAAAAGTGAATGTAATGTGGTTTTATAGTTATTGCCCCAGACCTCTGCACAATAGCTTAAGTATGGTGAAACCAGTGAACAGTAGAGAATATGAAGTGATGTTCTGTCGAATACCTGTTTTGCCTTGTTTAGTACTGCAATGCTTCGTGATACTTTGGAATGAATATATCTTACGTGAGCTCTCCAGTTAAGTTTTTCATCTATTATTACCCCCAGAAATTTTTTTTTCACTGACTCTTTCAATATCAACACCATTTATTTGAATCTTTGCATTTGTATTTAAACTACTATTTCCAAATAACATAAGTTTAGATTTATTCAAATTTAATGATAATTTGTTTTTATCAAGCCAGAACTTCACTTTACTTATTTCATTAGTCATATCCTCCAATAAATTCTGCAGATCATCACCAGAGCAAAAAATGTTTGTATCGTCAGCAAAGAGAACCATTTTTAATACTTTGGACACTTTACAGATGTCGTTAATGTACAAGTTGAAGAATTTTGGACCCAAAACTGACCCTTGGGGTACACCACAAGCAATGTCCATACATAAGGAGCAACCACCATTTATTTTCACAAACTGCTTTCTGTCACTTAAATAACTCCGGACCCAATCTAAAGCTACCCCTCTGACACCATAACGTTCCAGTTTTCTTATTAATATATCATGATCTATAGTGTCAAATGCCTTTGTCAAGTCTATGAATAACCCAGCCACATATTGCTTTTTGTCTATGGAATTTGTGATGTATTCTATTGAATCTAATAGTGCCGATGATGTTGATCTGCTTGATCTGAATCCGTACTGACTCTCAGTGAGTAGTTTATGTTTATCTATAAATTTGTCTGTTTTTAAACAGTTTTTCAAGAACTTTTGAGAATTGAGGTAGTAAAGAGACAGGCCTGTAGTTTGTGAAATGGTGTTTGTTTCCAGATTTGTATAGAGGTATAACTTTTGCTATTTTCATTCTGTCTGGAAATCGACCAGTTTGAAATGATAAATTACAGATGTATGTAAATGGTTTTATAATAGCCTCAATGACTCTTTTAACCACTATCATATCAATATCATTACAATCCAAAGAAGAGGAGGAAGACGTGCAGCAAATGACCGAGGACAGAATCAAACCCAGGGTGACAGCTTTGTGCCACATGGTTTGTTGATTTGGTGCTAAATAAATCAAATTGAACTGAACCCGCTGCCTGCTAGGTCTCACCTCCATGAACCGAAGTCCCTGAATTGGACCTCTCCTCCCGTCACCTCATCTCGGCACATAATTTGGGCTCTGTTAACTCTAGCTGCTGTGTTTGCTCCATTTTCTCTAAGCCACAGCAGAGAATAATTGAGACTATAATTTCTAATGAAAGTAATCATAACCTGGAGCCTCCTGATTCCTCCTGATTTCCAGTCTTTCCCTCTGTGCCGTCGCACAGGACTCTGTCCAACACGTACTGCCAATGTGAAAGAGAAGGACAATCCTCTTAGTGCAGAGCCTGTTTTCTTTCTAGGGCACTTAATGGCTCTGTGCAGAGCTGCTGTCAGTTCGGCCGGGATGTCGGATATCCTCTCCCTGTTACGTCCCTTTGTCCGTACAAGGTAGGGTCTCCTGTGAAAACAACTCCCCCTTCTCCTCCTCTTTATGACCCAAGCCGGCAGCTGTGGGGTTAATGTTTAGCAGCAGCAGCAGCACAGGCAGGAGTTGTAGGAGGTGGAGGAGGAGGGGAGAAGGAGAGCAACTGGGAGGTGGGGGCTGGTCCACAGCTGTTGTAGTAGGCAGGGTCTGTTGGGGTAGGAAGCCTGCCTCACTCGCCCTGGAACAATGGGAGGCATGGCAGCCTCTGCAGACAGCACAGACACATACACAATGCTCATGCCCAAGGACAGGCCTTTTCTAGCTGTAGCATAGAGGAAACCGGCTTCCTCGCCACGCTCGCAAAGTGACGGCACTTTTAACAGGAGGTGGTGCGGGAGGGGGGGGACGTAATCTCCTCGGCGGCCGGAAAGCAGAAATGTAAGGTTGTGGCCTCCTTTCATGTCTTTTTTATCCTCTTTGCTTCTCGTGCCTTACGTTTCATTCTGGTGTGAGGAGCTCTCAGATGACTGGATGACAGAAAAGGCAGAAGGAGAAAGGTGAGATGACCCAAAATGTGTACTTTGGGAGGAGGGGGTTAATTTGTATTGGTGATGCAGTTTTTACAGCTGACATGGTCTTCAGCGCCCGGCGCTCTGTCTGCCTGTTGGGATGTTGTTTCTGTGTCCAAGTGAAGCAGATTTTTCTCCCTGAAATGACAGCGAGGGGACTCGTGTTTTGTGGTGTTGACTTGACGTGAATAGGCACGAGATGACTGCTAAAGGAGGGCTGATTTCCCTGTGTGCATATGTGTGTGTGAGTTGTTTAGGTTAGCATTAATATCCGTGGGTTAGCTTACATTTTATGACAGCAGCAGGCTGAGCACTGTTAACACTCTGTGTCCTTTTTATTTAAATGTTTGGCTGAACCAGCTCCAAATCCTGTTTTGGTTCCCGCTAACAAAGTGCCATAAATCTGCCAAACGTGCACGAGGGTGGGTGGAGGTGGTGGATGGTGTGCTGCCTGAATGCTGCCTGAATGTGTGATATCAGGAGGATGAAGGGACCCTTGATGTGCTTCCTCCATGGGTGTGGAGGTTGGCTGGCACAGATTTAAGAAGGATCCCTGCGTTTTGTGTGATTGCTCTCAGACCTGCATGGCTCACTTCCAATCTCTCAGACCTCTTTTGGGAAGGG
Organism: Maylandia zebra; assembly: GCF_041146795.1. Classification (NCBI taxonomy): domain Eukaryota; kingdom Metazoa; phylum Chordata; class Actinopteri; order Cichliformes; family Cichlidae; genus Maylandia; species Maylandia zebra. The sequence goes on from NC_135186.1 coordinate 32,513,671, forward strand.
AGCTCCCCTCCTCCTCCTCCTTCTCCTCCTCCTCCTTCTCCTCATCCATCCCTTCCCCCACCTCCTCTCGCTCCTCATCCCAAATATTGCTTGTGTGCGATTCGTCTCGGTTCATGTAGCCAAACATCAGACAGGAAGCGGTGCCGAGGGAACCCGCCAGCCTGATTCTGTCTCACACACATCTCTATTCCACTTTGATATTTATCTGCATCTGTATTAATGATACCGACCACTGTGCGTCTGCAGAAAACGAGGAAAAAAAATGACTTTGGCCTACATTTTTTGGGAGAGATTCAGCCATTCCCGAGTCTTGCTTAATTCCAGCGTGTGAGGATTGAGGTTTTTGTCACATTGTTTACATATCCCGCCTACACACTTTGCGTACACAGCGAGAACTTCAGTCTTTGCCTTTACAGATTGGCAGATGGAAAGGGTGGTGTTTGACATATACTCGGATGGCCTTGCCTATCCCCAAGAGTGAGACTGACATGATTTAAGAAGCTTTTGTGCATTTCTTCGCTCTGCTTTGGCTGAGTCGCCTTTGAATTTTCTCCCCCTATCCCTGCCCTCATTCCATGAATCTCCTCATCCTCATCCTCATCCCCAGCATCCCACCAAACCACTTTGAAAACCTAAATTTGTCTCCTTGAATATTTCAAATTTTTTATCATCCCACCTTCAAAAAAAAAAAGGATTTGAAAGTAAGAGTCTTGTTTAGGGCTTTTTCTCGATCTGCCGGCCACTTTGTGGTCTCCGTTTCTCAGCACCTGGCAAACCAAGGCCAGAACGGCGGATCTGCTCTTGCTCTATTAAAACCCCAGATTGAGTGGGCAGATGCTCAACACCTCTAATCCCATTTCAGTTTGACAAGATCTAACAGGATCAGGCCCCGTTACCTTATAGAGCACGTTTGGAAATGAAGAAATGAAGAGTTAATACTGCAGTTCGGCGCCCAAACATTTCTGTGTTGACGAGACAAAAAAAACGCTGGCTGAGGAGACCCTACTGCAGACGCGGCGCCCCACTTATGCTGTAAACCTTTGTAGAAAGCGAGCATAATTAACGGGGAGTTCGATTAATGGGGGAATCCCACATTAGGCTGAAACTTTAAAGGAAATCTTTGTGTGGCACTGTCCTGCATTCTCAGAAAGACATAAAAGGGGAGTTCTTAAATCCTGTCTACTGAATTATTCATCCATCTTTCTTTCATTACACTTTACAATGACTCAGAGATGAAAGGAAAGACGAGATTGAGGAAAGAGGGCGAGATAGAGGAGCGGGGGCTTGTGGTCTTTGCATGGCTGGCGTCTGCCGAGTGCCGGTGTCTCCCGAGGGCAAAGGGAGCATCTTCCTCTCCTCTCGGTTTCCTGTTCGCTTGTGGAGCCGAGGAAGGCTGCGGCCTTTCCCCGCGTCCCATCGCAGAGGTGACATTGACCTCAAACCCCATCTTAAACTCCGGCATCAAACTTTTTGAGATCTGGTTACACACGGGCAGATTTTGCGGTTTCTTCTTATGATTTAAGATGCAGAGAGGAGGAGGAGGAGGATGGGAGGGGGAAAGATGAGGCCGGGGGTTTATTACCTCCACCGAGGAGCCTCTGTGATTGGTTGGTTCGTCTTTGTTAGCAGGATTATTCCAAAAAAGGCTCGATCTGAATCCAGGATTCTTCCCCATTGTTTGATGGGGGGTTAAAACTGCACCTTTCTTTTCATATCTTCACAAATGTGTGACAAATTATGAAATGAGAGAAATACAGAGACTTGATGTTCTCCATAAAATACCGCAATCTAATCCAAGATTCAGATATCCTTCTCCGTGTCCTCCCGGGAGTCCGCTCATGCATTGTGCCGAGGAGATTTTCAGCCTCGGAGCTGTTGTGTTTTAAAACATGTCCCGGTTTTCTCGCCCCCAGCTCCGTGGTTTTGTTGTTGGGAGACAGAGGTGCCTGACGGGAGACTGACTCCTCTTCAAGGATCATTACAAGAGCTGACCCCGCAGGTGAGTACATGATTCATAATGTTATGATTTCCTGAAGGCTAATAATTATTATTTACTATTTTGTGTACAAATTGATTCATTGTTGAGCTTATAAAATGTCACATATAAAAGGCACACGCTCCTTCATATTTGCAGAAAATAGCCCGGATGTCGTCTTAAATGTCGCCAGTTATTCTTTTAGTTATACAATGTCAAACAAAGGCACTTTTGAAAGCACACTTGCAGCGTGACACCCACAGTTTAGTTGATTACAGTTTCCTTCACACAAGAAAGCATCTGTTTTACTTCCTCACTATTAATCAGACCCTTTGATGTGTACCATTAAATTTAAATCTCATACTCACTCAAAATCCCAGAGTACACAGCTGGGTTAACCCTGTGTTAGACTACTCAGATTAGACTGTGCTAGTTTAGCAATTTTCTCACACACACAGCACATTATTGTGAAGATGTTACTGTGAAAGAAAAAAGGGGGGGAAAGGGAAAACGTGACTCACTGTTAATGTTTCCCTCAAACTCCTTGGCACGTGTCCAATCCTACGATGGCGTCGGAGCGCGTATTCAAATCGGCTAGCAACGTGGCAGGAAGTATCGGAATAAAGATGCAAAATAGTCATATAACAAATTTAAATGAAAACTCAGCTGGCATCAATTTTGTTTATTTAAATGTCATGCAATGAAAGCTAATCTAAACTGTTATGTTCATATTTGTTTTTAAATGAGCTGAAAATCTTCTGCTCGGTATTAATTTGCTACCTGTTGAGTTAATGATTTATTGTTTTGGTGTTTCGTGCACAAAATCTCAAAACCAAACCACAAACTGTTCCACATACAGTAACTGTAAATCTAATATAAGGAGAATAGCACCACATCCTCACGTTTAAGGAGCTGTAACCATCCGTGTGCCTCATTAACCAGATAAGTGAGGAAATGAGTTTTTTTGCAGTGTTTAACCAAAATTTCACACACTATTGATATGAAAATGTTACTAATCACCAAGTCTCAAACCTATATGTGTATACTCTATATGTAAATATTAATTATATAACCGTAATAGATTTTATAGCACATGCTCACATTTAAGAAGGAGCAAACACAAAGAAAGTTCTGCATCTTCAATTAAAAAACAGGCGATCATGAATGTATCTGCAGATTAACTTTCCTTTCTGTCCTTTGCTTCAGTTCTTTTATTGTCTGAGCTTTAAAAAAATGTATCTCTGACTCGGTTTCGGTGCCACTTCTCTGTTTCATTTCCTCCGTCTCCCTGCTTGTTAGTCATCAGGCTTGTTGGTAGTTTCTGTGTCAATGCTTTACACCCATGAAAAGTTAATCCGTCCTTTGCAGCAGTCGCTGCTGGCTGATTTGTTTAAAGGACACCACAGCTATTTGTTTCCAGCAGAAGACATGTTAGTATTCCTCTGGTGTCAAGTTGCACTTTATTTGTTTGCTGATGAATGTGCAGCAGTGTCCCCGCAGCTCACATTTTTCATACGCAGGTATCCGCTTGAGTCATTTTAGGAGGAACAAAAGCACCACATGCCCGCTTGGCTCAGAGGCTAACACATGATCCTGCCTGTTTTCTTCACTGATTGGAGCTTTTAGCTGCGAACGCGGCGCCTCGCTGCCCTGTGTTTACACTTAGCGATGTCTGATTGAGTGGCTGTGTTTTCCAGAAGGGTGCATTTACAAAAACAAAACACTTTGTGCTCACTTTGACCTTCATCTTATCTGTTTGCTCTTTTTTTTTTTCATCCCTTCTTTATGCGTGCATCCTTGCTCGTGTCCTCTTGTTTGCTTCCTTATTTCTATAGACATAAAAAACAACCAAGACTTTTTTTTGGCCGAGTTTATTTTAGGAATTTACACAGCAAGGCCAAAACCTTAAAGTAGTGTAGAATGACACCGAGGCAGCTGTCGGTGGCAACGGGGAGAAAACCTGTTAACAGAAAGAAACCTCAGACAGAGCCAGTGAAGACAACCTTTGGGCCTCAGCGGGGGCTGCTCCTTTTTAAAAAAAATCCTCATCATACTACCTCAGCTTTTGCAACTTCGTGCATTTGTTGAACTTCCTCTCCAGACTCCTCGAAGCTAAAACGTTTCCCAGCAGGGTTTAATTTTCTTGATGACCAAAGTCTCTTTCAGTCGTCTTGGTTCACGCTAAGGCAAATCTGCCTCAGCCAGCCCTGTGAGCTGTGCGCTGACCAAAAGAACGAGGTCAAATGGGTTTCCCTGCAGGGTGCCTGGGCTCAGACACCAAGGGGCAGCTCTGAGTAGAGTCGCGGTTCCTTCCTGTCCAAAGGATTCCTGGATGTCTACCTGAAGGTTTTTCAGGCATGCCATACTAGGAGGAGACTTCAGAGTAGATCCAGAACCCACTGGAGAGATTATGTGCTTCATCTGGCCTGGGAGAAACTTGGGATCCCACAGGAGAAACTGGAAAGTGTAGCTAGGAGAAAGCATGTGTGGAATACCCAGTTTAGCTGCTGCCACTGTGACCTGACTTCAGATAAAAAGAAGAAAAAGAGCAAAATGACAGATGATTGTTTTAACTTGATTATCTTGATAATCTGGTTGGAAGTACAGAAGTACAGAAGTATATAAAGGTATCGATAATTGTGGTTTGAATTCGTGCAGCAGCAGCAGCACAGTTTGGGCCACAGTTTGTGGTTTATATTGGCTCTCTTCTCTTTTGGCTGGATCCCATCTTGCAGTTGGAGAGACTCACTTTCCCACAACACTTCAGCCCAGTTAGACCGAGTCACTCATGCAGGTGCAGTCAGGCTGCTGTTATGTTGTTGAGTGATGCTCTGGAGACTGTTGAAGATTTTATTCTTAATTTAATTCTTAATTTAATTACGATTTTGTTGTCTTCCTGCTGCTCCTCTGCTTACCCAGCGTTCGGGCTAACGTCGGTTCCTCTGAGATGGTGTTACGGTGCCCTGTGATTTGGAGCTGTCTGATCTGAGTTCTGCAGGAATATGTCTTCATACAAGTTAAAGTTGCCAGTACTGTTTTAAAAATAAATAAAAATAAATTTATGGATGATTTTAACAGACTTTATAGGGTTATTGTGATATTATTAGTATTGGACATATTTGTCCAGTTATCATGTAGGATACAGTGACATGCATGGTTGGAGGCCATGATGAATTGCACTAGTCTTATCGGTTGGAGTAGATCAGAAACATACAGCTCCAGAGTTGAAAGGTGCAGGGAGCATGAAGATGCAAAGATTATAAAATCGGAAATAACAGATGCATAGAAAGCTTCTCTGCATCGTGGAAGTCCTGCAGCAGCCTGAGCACGTCGCAGGGTAACTAAGGATTTGTTCTGGGTCACCTGATCCAGTCCCGTTCGTGAGCTTTACCAAAACGAAAGTTTGAAGCTGAACGTGAGAGTCGAAGAGAGAGTTTCTGTCCCACGAGTCCAAACTGGTTCCACAGGAATGGATTTTATTGCCCACTCAATGCAAATATTGTGCACAGTGACTGTGATGTTTGTTACTGCTCATGCATAAAGGAACGAGTGAATATTACATTCACTGCAACTCATCACATCCTTCTCCTAACAGTTATTTTTGTTATCGGTTAACCTGCTGATACTTTGACCGATTATTTCAAACAGTATCTGTTTCTGATGCCTGATAAGCTTGTTGGGATTCCCAGTGCAGTTCCTTATTTATGTTATACTGGTGTAGCCTCTCGGTTCATTATCTCTTAGAGCCCGTCCTTTTGATTGGCTGGCCCTGGTAAACAGAAGGTTTGGATAGTGGGTGGGATGCGTTATGAGTTCACACTGGTGCAGACTTGGTGTTGGGGGGACTTTTAACTCTTTTCCACATAAGTCTACTTCATTTAAAAGCCTTTAATGTGGTGGATCCTCCATTAAGATACACACACTGAGTGAAAGTGTGGATGCCCCCTCTTGTCAAATGGCACACCTCCAGCTGAAGGATGCTGAGAACCAATCATAACTGTAATTCTGTGTTTTGGCGAAAGATTTCTTTTTTGCAAACTGTTTAGCATCAGGTAGTTTAATTATTAATTTAAGTTTATCGCCTGATTACCATACAGTCAGGCATTCATCCCGACATGCACACATCAGAGGACTGGCGAGGCCAGCTGTTCTGGTAAAGGCCTTTCCATGTAGAGCTTTATATGTTGGTAACAGAATTTAAAAGTTGATTGTGAATTTTACTGGAAGCCTGTGAAGGGATGCAAGAATAATTAGACCATAAAAGTGTTTTAGACTTTCTGCGTGCACAAGTATGCTCGGATCTTGGTGAAGGGTAGGACTGAGGCTCTGTGCTGACATGTGTGACTCCACAGAGTCGTCCACAGAAATGCTGCACTGCAGTCGTCTACAGCAGGCTTGACTTCTCATCCACGCTGTCCGCAGCAGAGTATGGTCCCTACCTTACAGGGCTAATGGCTAAATTAAACTCTCAACCCAAAGCTGATATAACTCTATTATTTTTAAATTTCTCAGTCTGTGTAGTTTCCCCACTGTGATGGTTAAATACATGTTTAAATCAGTGGAATATCCCTTTAAGTCTTTTTCTTGCACCTGAGAATAAATTCAGCGATCAGGCTGTTCAGATGTGAATAAATGAACATCCCACATCGACCTTGTCGCATCACTATCCTATCAGAATATGCCGTCGCAAGGACATTTTTTTTATCGTCAATTGCTCTCAGTGATGAATAAAAATGTGCTCAGAATATTGCCTCGCTCAGTAGTAGGTGGATTAAAAAAAAGAGCTGAGCAGAGCAGCAGCATCGACTCCGTTTGCATTCCCCTCGTGGTTTCTCTCTGACAGCACCAGCGGCTGTGAGTCTGTGGAAGGAGCTTGCTGGCACTGCTGCAGCCCCGCCGGGACCCACCGAGCCTCCTCTCCTCTGCCCTGTCAATGAGCCTCTGTGTGCACTTTCAGGCCAGTCACAGCCTCTTATACCACCCCCATCGTGACAATACCGCAGTTCAGAAAGCAGCCAGAAGTAGCCTCCCTCCCTCACTCCCTCCTTCCCTCACTCCCTGTCTGTTAGTTCACCTCCCCCTCTCCGTGTTTCCCAAAGATGTTACAGCAAGTTTATCTCTGTAGTACCAACAAAAGGGCAATGAATATGTGGCTTACTTTCGATATAAATCAACACTGAGACCGAAAATGAATAGCAGCGAAGCTTTTGATGCTTTTCCTTTTCATTGATGATCTGCTAACTGCATTTCTTTGGGTTATGGATTGTTAGCTGGACAAAACGAGGCAGCTACAGCTGAAATATTTCACAGTTTTGAGACACTTTGTAGATGAAACAATTTATCTGCAGATGAATGAAGCAGAAAAGCAGTCGGCGAGTGCATCATCTGCCAAGGTCAGCGCTGCAGATCTGGTTCAAAATGTAACGAATTCTTCCTTTGCCCACCTTTTGGCTTTACTAGATTTTGTGTAGTCGTGCTGAAACCCCATTAAAATTGCACAGTAAATGCCCACAATATGAGAAAGAAAACTTGTGCTTGGCAAGAAGGAAGAAAAATGTAGACCATAGAGAGAAAGGGAGAAAACACAAACAAGAAGCCAAAAGTTAGCATCATGGAGTGATGGTGTTTAAAGACATTAATAGTGAAAAGAAAGGGGAGTGGAGAGAAAATGGGCATCATGGGAAACCCCCCAGCAGCTTTATCCTATAGCAGCATAACTAAGAAATGCTTCTGATCCTGGTCTAACTATAAGTTTTATCAAAAAGGGAAGTTTTAAATCAGATCTTTAAAGCAGAGAGTGTTTCTGTCTCCCAAACTGGTTCCACAGGAGAGGAGCCTGAAAGCTGGAGGCTCTGCCTCCCATTCTACTTTTAGAAACTCCAAGAACCGCAAGTAAGCCTGCAGTCTGTGAGCGAAGCACTCTGCTGGGATAACATGATACTAAAAGGTTTTTAAGATGTGATAGAGGTTTGATCCTTCAGGACTTTGTATGTGAGAAGAAGGATTTTAAATTCAATTCTTAACAGGGAGCCAAGGAAGGGAAGCTAATGTGGGAGAAATACGATCCCGCTTTGTAGTCCAGATATTTCTGAGTGTGTTCAAAAACTGCATTAAAAGAGGTCTGTTAGTAAGAATACTTTTTTTTTTTTTAAATGATGTGAACACATTAGCCAAAATGCTGGGATTTTTTTTATCTGCTAGTCATTGATTAAAAGTGCAGAAATTAAAAAATAGAAGCCAATTTGTCATTAAATGATGGCTGATAGTTTAACTGTTTTCCACCTTGGATGCCTGCCTGGGGTAAAAAGTTGTTTCTCTTTTCTGAGCTGAATAGTTTGTCAGATTTCAGGCCTGCTTCCAGAACAAAATGACTGCGATTATTAGAGAGGGTTATCTCTGCCTGTACAGTTTACTGGGGCTAAACTGGAAAATCCCAGAACTTATTCTGAAGGTCATCAGACCGCATGTGTATTGAATATAAAGGTCGTCAAATTTCGTCTTTATGGGGGAAAAAGAGTTAAAGTTTGCTTCTTTTTTTAAAACAAAGAATGTAAACAGATAATGTCAGCTGACGCAGCATGTCTGACATCAGTGGTCAATTTAGTTTCATAGCTGCATCAAACTACATCTACACCAGCCGCCTTCTGCTTTTGTGATGTTTGCAGTCGTACACAGAAAAAGCGGTCAGCGTCACGACAGTGAGTGAGCTGTTGTGGAAAGACTTTGTGGCATTTTTGTTTTGTCACACTTTATGAGGCGTATCAGTTGGAGCATCATTTTTTTTGTCCATTGTGACACAGTGTGCAAGATGAGATGATAAACTTTTTGTTCCAGTCTCAGACGCCCTATGTGGTCCAGATTAGATGGGCTGATATCGTGTATTTTGAACCGGCATTAGCGTTAGAGCAGAATTCAAGTTTCTTCATGTCTAATATGAGAATCTACCATTGTAACAGTGGATCCAGGTTACAGTTACAGAGCTACAGCAGCGTCTACAGCTGTGGGGATGCATGCCAGCTAGAGGTGTTAGAGATTCTGTCTAAATCCCCAACACCGTTCTTCTACTTTTTTCTAGTAAAAGCTCCCTCAGACTTTGTTACATCATACAATAACATTTGAAAAAGTGTCTTATTGGCAATAACCTGGATAGAAGAGCACACAGTGGATGACTGTCAGTCATGGATTGGCCTCCCCAGAGCCTGGACCTCAACATTACTGAAGCAGGGATCATCCTGACAGAGCACTGAACAAAAGCAGATAAAAAAAAACAAAGAAAAGCTTTGAATGTCTTTTAAAAAAGCCTGGAAACTATTTCTGAAGACTATTTAAAGTACAAGAAAACTGCCTAAAAGAGGTCAGACTGTGTTGAATATTGACTTTTAGGCTTGTTAGAACTGTACAAACCTTAAACACTATAGTTCCATGTATGTTTGCACATATTTCAATAAGTCGCTGCACCTGTTTCCCATTATCTTAGGAAAATGTGATGAAATGGAAGGTGGGTCGAGACTTTTGCACAGCATTTAGGGGAAAAGCTGCTTCTGTGTTTAGCTTTATGGTAAATAATCTCTCTGTACAGTCTATAGCCGATTAGTCAATAGGCACACAATATATTTGCTGAGGAAAAAAAATTGATTGTTGATCAATTATTCGGTCATCGAACCTCAGCCTGGCTGCTTGTCGATGTGAAGATTTGCTGCTTTATGTCCCAAGAAGCTGAATACCGTAAATTGTAAAATTAAAATAAAAATGAGCGTAACTCGTTCTAACAGATGCTTCTTTGCTGGTGGCTTTTTTTTCGTTTTTTTTCCAGAGAGGCTTGTGACATTATCTGTGCACTTCAAAAGAAAAACCACAGCAGCCAAGGCAAAACCACATTTTCGTGTTATATTTAGAATCACTTTTGTTGTCTTTTGGTGCACACTGTAATTTCCATGTGAATGTTCGCAAACACACACACAGAGGGATGTGTGCATGCTGCTCCATCCTGCTGCCCGGAGCTTTGATGTGCATTAGTGAAGAGAAGATCTGGTATTTATAACCACTCAGCCATCCGTTTGACCTTGGATGCAGGAACGATACTAATATCTGCTTCCGTTCTTAGATGGGGTTCATTGATCATCCCTCCATTATACGTGTAGATTCGGCCGCGTGGAGTCGATCGCGGCTCAATAAGCAGCCTACACTTTGGATGGTGCTGCTCAGGTTTGTCAGTCGGCGTTCACAGCCCAGCGATGTTCGATAATCTTCCCGTAAACGCTTTGCAAACAGCTCCTGTTACACGAGGCCTGGTGGGTCTCTGCTGAGTTTTTATTTTTTATGTTTTTAAACTATTAGAAGCTACTGAACATTTCCAATCAGTGCTTTTAATTCTCTGTGCATTTGTTGAGTTCATATTTAAGGCTTGTTGTACTTCAATACTTGGGCCAATAACGTGACATTAAAATGATGCATTTTTTGGCACTTGACATTGGAGTTGGTGTCCACAAACATCTCTGCAATGTCTTAATATACGGTTCTAATCCATCAGTAACATGATGACACGTTTGTGAAACAGCTCACAGATTCTCAGTGTGTTTGTTTGTTTTTAAATGACTTCGGCTTCTCATCGTTTATTTTATAATGCAGCGATACAGCTTTTTCCCATGACCACCTTCAAGTCTGAGGCCATTGTTCTCAGCTAGAAAAGGGTGGAGTGGCTACTCCGGGTCAGGGATGCTTTGCTGCACCACATGGAGGAGTTTAAGTATCTTTTACATGAGTTAGGGAGGAAGAGAAGATGGCTATACCAGTCTGCTTGTCCAGAGAGGTGTGTGTGAAAGTAAAGCTGTTGATTTAAAGGTCAGTCTACCTCTCTAACCTCACCTATGGCCTCGAACTCCGAGCGATGACCAAAAAAATCGCTGATACAAACGATGAATTTTAGATTTCCCTGAAGGTCGGTGGGCTTCATCCTTAGAGATGAGGTGAGGAGTCATTTGTTAGGGACTCAGAGTAGGGCCACTACTCCTTCATATAGAAACCAGCAATCTGAGGTGGTTCAAGCATCTCCTGGGCACCTCCTGGGTGAGGTGTTGCAGGCGTGTCCTACTGGGCGGAGGGCGGAGGATACAGGAACTGGAGGAAGTTACTGGGCTTCTCTGCTTATGGGCTGGATGGATGGTATTTATAGGTTCATGTTAATCACTTTAAATTCTTCAGACTAGTCTCCTTTAAGCTCAGTGTAGGTCATTATTGTATGCTGCTGCTGTTTACCGGCTCCGTCTGAGTGCACCTCCTTTTGCTGCTCCTCACACACACTGTGTGTGTGACGTGTAGCTGACAAGAGACGGGTGAAGTGAAATAATAAAAATAACTGAGTTGACAACATAACGACGTGTTAGTGTAAGTGTAGTAAAAGCTTCCCGACAAGTGTCAAACCAAATATAATGAAAGAAGAAGTGAGAGAGAGACAAACGGTCGTTCTTGTATCTTTTCAGCCACTCACTCGACCTCAGTTTGTGGTTAAGTGAAAAACTTTTATACAAATAGAAGTTGTTGATATATCAGCTTAAATTTCTCTAAACTGCTGACCTTTGCTGTTTCCTTCATGTTGCATGAGTTTCTCTGCTGCAAACTGTTTGTCACTCATAACCAATCCAGCTTTACAGCAACCAACTGGAGCTTTATAGCATTTTCTTCCAAAATAAAAGTCCCCCATTTTTCTCTGTTAATATTGTAGTGACAAACACACATTTTATAGAATATTGAAAGGGATACCCTCTCTTTAAGTTTAAAAACTAAAAAGTTACACCCCATCCACGTCCTTTTTTTTACTCGTCACAAACAAGGAAATACTTCATCTCAGTCACTGGTGGGAACAGCAAACCCAGTTTCATGCTGCAGGTGTCTAAAGTTAAATTATTTTCACTTTAATAAAGAAGTTTGGTAATAATTTTTCTCTTTCCGTCACTTTTTGCTGCACTCGGCATGAGTCTGTCAACAGGAGGGCGCAGTGCTGCGAAGCTGGAGGCGTGCAGCAGTCGCCTGGAGCTCTTCTTCTAACAGCTCACCGTGGCTCCTTCTCTGACTGTTACTAATGCAGAAATCTCAGACTGATTCACTGATGGCTGTAAGCTCACTGCTGACGAGCACCTCGCATTTCCTGTGGCTACTTTATAATGAGCATCAACTCGGGTTTCGATAGCAGCAGAAGAAAATGTTCTGTTTGCTTCAATGATGGCTTTTCTGGGAATGTCGCCGCCAACGCTAGTTGTTAATCCTTAAAATTTATAAGCTTTGCAATACTTTCATCATTAGCTTAGGCTAATCATTATCGTTGTATTACCTCAGCAGGCCATAGATGGTGAATCCTAGTCTCAAACTTCAGATTGTGGCCACTGCCGTGTTAGTTTGCAGAGGTCTGGATAGAGGATGGAGGCTACGGTGGAAGTCTGAGGACTGGGACTCAAGTCTGAGGTCCAGTCAAGTGGCCATGAGAGGAACTGCATTTGCACTCTTACACTGGCTTCATTTCTCAGCCCTCGACGTTGCAGTTTAGATTTAACTGGTGTTTTGTTTTGTTTTTTCAAAAAATGGCAGTTGTCACTTTATCAGCTAGTTGGTGATACTCTGCTGCATTTAGCAACCAAAACAAGAATAGAATAGAATAGAATAGAATAGAATAATCCTTTAATTGTCCCAAAAGGGGGAAATTTGGTTGTAACAGCAGCAAAAAAACACATATACAAACAGAACAGGACACAGGACATAGAACAGAAACACACACATTTTTTTTTACATATTTACATCATGGACAATAGTTACCAAAACAGAGTACTGTACAGTTATTAAAATTAAAGTACAGATAAGTGTTTAAATAGTCAAGAATATTTAGAATAATTGGAAAAGAACAGATTGTGTATTATAAAAAGTAGAAATGTAACTTCCAATAAGTTAGTATATATATATATATATATGTTGAAAACTGATTAAAAAGGAAGAATCAGGTGTAACTTTGTGTAAAAAACACTAATAAAGGAGTGGAAGGACATAGCTTTTACCTAACCATAGTCATCGGGAGTAAATCGTGTGTTTCTTTGGGACTATTTTCAGCCTTGGATTAATCCAGATTTGTTTCTCCGGTGAGTATTTATAGCAGCAGGAGGGTGTATATAGGGCTGACGGTAGAGAGCAAAGGCGTCACCCTGTATAACAGTAAGGGTGAAGTGGTGTGGATAGCACAGTGAATATTACCTGAACTGTTTTGGTTGAATAATAAAGAAAGATTTCAAATAATACGACCTTACATGCCAACTTCAGGTTTTCAGGCTCAAAATATGTTTCAGGAAACAGAACTGAGGTTGGACACTGTGCCCTGAATATTAGAGCCTCTCTGCATGCATTAAGTGCACACGGCGGTTTGTTTGTGTGTCACCTGTCCGTGTCAGGAAGACAGGAAAGTGTGCCAGGTCCTGATTGGCCTCCAGCCACAGAATCAGCCTTGTTTCATCCGCTCTAATGACTCTTTAAGATGTGGCTTTTGGATCTGGGTCCACTTTGTCACACCTACTTCCTGTCTCTCTCTCTCTCTGTACTCTGAGACACACCTGGAGCCGTGCCTGATGGACTGGTGCTCAGCCATATGCCCCGCAGTGTGCCATGCTCGCAGACTCGGGCAGCCGGTTTGCTCAGCGTGGAGCTGCACGTCGATCTGTGGATTTACTGAAGCAGTGCAATATGGACACAAAGGCTTATCTCTGTCCAGAGTGTCTGAAACAACGCAGGATCCATGGATTAATGCATTTGTGGAGCGATCCTCGATATGTAGTAGGTACTGCGATGCGGAGGCAGTAACAGGCTGCTCACGCGTGGAGTGTAGAGGGCTTCACTCTGAAGTGGTGTTGAAACGAGACGCTGCTGCTGTCAGAGTACAGACAGAGTTTAATGGTGGTAATAACGTTAACGTCACTCCTGGAGATGAAAACAGGGTTTGATGTAAAACAGGCCTCGGTGCAGTTTACTGGTATCCCCGGTGTTTGTTTTGGTTTGCTTGGAGAGCCAGACGGGTGGAGTTTACAGCAACAGCACAAATAAGACGCAGGCAGCAGGAACTGAGACAACATGAAATGACTGATTGATTAACAGCAGTGTGTCAGACGTGACAATTTCATGGTTTCCTTTTTATTCACCATGCATACAACAAATCGGACGATAAGGGTTATTTTTAGTATTTATTGCTGGGCAGAAGTTGTTGAGTTGGTCTGTGTTTGGATTGTGAGTCGAAAGAAGTGCTTCAGTTACTTCACGACTCTTTAGTTTAAAAAAATATTTGTAAATCGAACACTCTCTGTTTCATTGCTTTCAAATTACTCCACATCATCACCTGAGTGATTGCCAGTTAACATCACAACTGTCAGTTTGTCATTTTATTTATTTTTCTCTGTATTTTTTGACAGCTCAGAGCTGCAAACTTTAACATTTCCATATCTGAAAGCACAGAAGGATGGGCTCAATCTTGCTGGTGCCTCATTATGACTTATTTTGGTCTACACTGTGTGATTTCTCCACAAATAAGATGAACTGTATGTAGACGCCCCACCGAGCGACTGACGTTTTTGGTCTCATGCTTTCAGATTAATCGTAATGTGGTAACAACCTTCATTTCTTGCAGATGAAAACAATGTCTGATGAGACAGAACAGAGAATGTGCGACGAGGATTTTGGTTCGGACGAGGAAGGCGAGGAGGGAGACGTGGAGTCTTACCTGGAGGACAACAGCAGCGAGCTCATGGACCGACTGAGAGAGCTGGAGGTGAGGGAGCGAAAGACTCGCCGTCCTCTTTGGGATCATTGACAACTCAAACCACCTCCACCAGTGGCAGCGACACACGTTTGTCTGCTGTTTCCCGTTAGTTCTGTGGAGATTTCTTACATACAAAAGCAACTGCAGGCAATAAATTGTCATTGATGTTGGTATTATTTTAGACCACACAATCTGGGCCATAAGAGACAATTCATGCGGTCGTTTTGGGTGCACAGCTCTGGCTACATAAACCCAGATGTTGAATGTTGACTTTGTGAAGGCTTCAAATTGAAATTTAAAATGTAAAAATAAATCTAAAGGTGGTGATATCAAAGGAAAGAAACTGCTCACAAAGACTGCAATGATTTATTGATATTGATTTAAGTTTACACTTCTTTGCTAATGTTCTAAAGGACAAAGTTACAGTTATTCACTTTCTTGCTGATAGATGAGCACATTGCACACTCCAGTATAACTCTACAGGTAGCAGCTGGTTAGCTTTGACTGGAATTGCGGAAGCTACTCACCACCTAGCTCTCCTTAAAGCTAACAAAATCTTTTTGTTGGGGATTAGCAGGCTGCTTGAAGGAAGCTTGCCTTGATACGTTTATCGATGTGACATATTTACATGTGTCCACGTGGGTGGATTTTAAAATAAATTGTTGAGGGTGGGAAGGTAATATGTGGCAAAAGCACCTGTGTTAGTGCAGACAAACCAGTAGCTTTACCCAGACTTCCTGTCTTCTCTCAAATAAAATAATCTAACTATGTTTGACCAAAATGATTTAATTCTAATATTTTGCTTTCTGGAGCATTATTAGCAGAATGGACGCAGAGACACACGTTTAAAACTTGAAGATATATATTTGCT
Source organism: Maylandia zebra (assembly GCF_041146795.1). Classification (NCBI taxonomy): domain Eukaryota; kingdom Metazoa; phylum Chordata; class Actinopteri; order Cichliformes; family Cichlidae; genus Maylandia; species Maylandia zebra. Next base: position 32,529,301 of record NC_135186.1, read on the forward strand.
TTTCATTGGGACTTTAAGCCACAAAAAACAGTGTGAAAACAGCCAATTGACATTTTACTGTGCCTAATCTTGCATACTGTTTCTTGACTGGAATCAGTAACTTCCTCAGGCCTCTTCTGTTTGAGTCTTGGTAATAAGCTCATTACACCAAATGTCAAATGGCTCCTAAAGGCTTTGCTTCTAACAGGTTTTTCTGGTTGGATGATAATGAAAACATCTAAATTGTGTTTTATGTTACAACATCTGTTTTTTTGCATTGTAATGTTATATGTGGGAAATTACTGCACTGGACTGCAGTGGTAGTTTTGGTGTCTGCTGGGTACTAAGCATATACTGGGACCTTTGAATGTTTTTTTTTCATGTTTACATGATTTATTCATCATTTGCTTCGCAGGCAGAGAATTCAGCTCTCGTGCTGGCCAATGAGAGTCAGAGAGAAGCTTACGAGAGATGCTTGGATGAGGTGAGTCCACGATGAAAGTTATAAAATCTGCAAAGTCACTCACGAAACGTAAACTCATGTAAATGCTTTCTCACGCTATCAGGTTGCCAACCATGTGGTCCAAGCTCTGCTGAATCAAAAGGTAACTTAAAGTTAAATATCTATATTTAGGTTTGATTTATCTTGGATTATAGACTCAGCGCCATCCATCGTGTCTCACTGCTCTGTGTCTGTGAACAGGATCTGAGGGAGGAGTGCATCAAGCTGAAGATGTTGGTGTTTGACCTGGAGAGACAGAACCGAGCGCTGTGTGAGCTTTTTCAGCAGAAACTACCCAACCACCCCACCGCTCACTACCAGGTAACAAACTCCGTTTCTTCTCTATTTAGACAAAAAAATACTGAATACGTAACTAGAAATAACCGAGTTTATGAGATCTCTGTAGCTGCACTTTATTTCTGCTGCAGGCTGCACAAAGCTTAGCCGGCAGGCTGTGAGTGCACTGATGGTTCTGTTTCTGCTGGTGTGCATATTGCAAATTAAATGAGCTAGAGGCATGAGTCTGTGTGCAGAGCCATCTCTGCAGTCCACCAGTATGAAAGCATCAGATTCCCAGTGCAGAACTTGCAGAACACTAAGGAAAATATTTTTTTCTTCAGCCACTCCTATACTCATAACCTGCTGTGTTTGGAGCTGCTGGTAAACATAAAATAGAGGACTGAGTCTTTGTGCCGGACCATCTCTAAAGTCGCCTTTACAGCCGCAGGATTTCTAAGCGGCAAAGATTGTTGCATCAGTTGGAAAACAAAAGACATTTTTACCAAAGACTGTAACAGAAACCCTCCATTGTGTTTCTATAATTCCTGTGTTACGTATTTGTTACGACACACAGTATTAAAATGCGTCACTGTTCCTAATTTTCTGTCATGTATACATTTCATATATACTGTTTATACATGAAAATTATGAGGTCATTGTATCTACAAGTAATTCCAACAAGTAATTCCCTGTTTCAGACATTTTTTTTCTCCTCTTTTCTGTATGATGTCGGTCCCTGATATGGTCATCTCGGGCACAGGGCTCTGGCTAAACGTCCACCTATTGTTCAAACTTGTGTTTGAGAATGTTGGCTTAAAGGGAGAGGAGATATAATGGCTCGTTTCAGAGAGCAGGTGCACCAAAGGCTCGGTATGAGATAAATGAAGATTATCTTGAAGTGTAAGAGTCCAATAATAATAATATAGACCTGGAAAACATTAAAGGTCCACCTTAAAAGAAGATTGCTGTGAAGCAAATGTCCCTTATGGTTATGGTTCTGTGTTCGTGTCACTATTGACAGTGTGTGAAGTAAAATCACAAAGCAAACACCTGAATCTAGGACCCAAGTGGCTATCAGCTGGACTGGATTTTATCCAGTACGTTTTTATGAGTTTGCCAGTTGTGGAGATTTAATGTCTGCTTTCTTTTGAATATAATGGAACTAAATGGCACTTTGCTGATATTTATTTATCCTAAGTCCCGAACTCTTCCACCAGCATGCATTGTTAATTTCTCTTTGATATTTGGGCTGATTGGGACGGGATGAATGTAAAAATAAAGACTTACCAGATTTTTTTAACCTAATTTTTATTTCTAAGAAAGATGAGAGCCACATATGAGGATATTCGTTTAAAATTTTGATGGAACAGTAGCAGTATAATGTCCTCATAAGTGGATATCGGGCCCTTGTAGAGCAAAATTGAGTATTCTGGTCTAAATAACCCAAAATGTGATGTCCACATATGTGGACGCCAGGTCCTAGGAGGTTAAAAAGCATGCATGCTTTTTGTTATGATGATCTGATTTATCAAAAAGACCTTGTTGTAAACACTTTTTTCTTTCTATAGTTTCCATTTGCCAACCAAAACAAGCACCCATGTAGCTAATATTACAGCTCAGCTGAGGGAAATGCACTCGATACCTACATCCTGTTGCACTGTTGCTGGTGGATGAGCAGCAATGCGCTTCCTTCAGCGATAAAGTTGGCAGATGTTATTTTGATAGAAGGAAAATAGTTGCTTTAGAAAACTAGTCACAATGAGTTTTGTATTGTTTAGTTTAGTTCAGTTTTTTATAAGCCCGGGTCATTATTTCTGGAAAGACACTGCTGCGGAGTATATTTTTAGTGGTCTGAACACCACTCGCTGAGTGCTTTTTAGCTCCATTATCGTCAAGAAACGGCACACGTCTTTGCCGTTGTTCCATATTTATCCCCCACTTGCCACCCTCTCAGTGCTTCTCACATTGCAAATCCATAATAAATAAAGTTAGAATTTTTCACTCGTCATTCTAACATGTCTTGTCTTTGCCTGCACTTCCTTCTTTCCTCAGCGTGGTTCTTAAATTATATCTTTACTTTGATTTCTTTTCTCTACCAGCCTTAACAGGCAGGACTGCACACTCAGTCAGTTTGCAGTTTGTCTGCAAACTGTCACAGCGGCGCTCATTTGAACTACTTTAACTGCTTAATAACGGAATTTAATAATTGATTATATTTTATTGGGGTTTTTTAATGCAAGGTATCCAATAATGTCTCAGTATATTTTAAGAACCTGTGTGTTAGTGCAGCGCTGAAGCTGCTGATTTTTCGTTATTTTTCCAACGACAGTGGGCCTGTACGGAGCTCGCTCTTTTCACCTGTACTCTAAATAGTTTCTGCCGATGCCAGGACAATGTAGCTCTCAGTCGTCTGTGTATATAATAGCCTGTAGCATATACAGTCTCATCATAATTGCCTCATGAATCTCCTGTTACAGGTTCAGGCGGGACCGCTCCCAGACTACAATGCACAGCTGCACAATGACTCGGCCAAACAGGTGGAGCCGGCACAGACTGAAGCACAAGCCAAGGTGACTGTTACAAACCATAAGAGCCTCTGAATCAGACAAAAATCCCCATCTGCGTGTGATGTTTGAACCGCTCTGACATTTGCTTTGCTTTCAACTATTGTGCTTTAAAAAAAGACTCCACTTCTAATCTCCCTCGCCCTCTTTCCTGTACGCATGCACTCAAAGGTCCCGATGAATTAAGCTGTTTGGCTCTCTCCGTGAACTGTATACTGATGGTAATCTGTGTCTGTCCACAGGGAAATGGCTACCGCACACAACATGCCTCGCCGGGCCCTCGTGGCCCCGCCGCCAACATGGAGGCCCTGTCTCCCTTCTTCAAGAAGAAAGCACACATCCTGGAGGTCCTGCGCAAGATGGAGGAGACGGACCCCCTCAAGTTCCACCCATCCACGACGAGCTTGTCTTTCTGCGACTACAGCCAGGTGCTCATGTCCACAGAGGCTGTTTTGGCTTCTGCGGACCCCCTCCCGCTGCAGTGCAAATCCCACCACACACACTGCCACTGCTCCTGCTCGGACACAGACACACACCAGCATGTGAATGGTGACGGAGCAGTGAAGTGTGAGGGGGGGAACACCTGCTGTTTACACTGCAAGAGGAGCCCAGAGAGCCCTCCAAAGCCATGCAACCATGTCTGTAGTCCTTCAAAAGCCACCCAGAGCCATATAGTTCCTGCAGCTGCTATGAGTGAATGTCACAGTAAGACCAGAGCGGGAGAGTCTAAACAGAGCACCAAGAATGAAGCCAACCAGCAACCAGCGGGCGCCGCCGCCCACTCATCCATCGCAGAAGCAGCCAGTCAGAATCTGGAAGGAGAGGAGGATAACTCGGAGCTAAACGCTAGTGCCTCTGAAGAGCTCACTGGTTTCTGTGCCACCTCCCACCTGCCTAGTTCTGCACAGGAGGCCCACTGTGACTTGGATACAAGCGATGGCGTTCCCAATGGTTTGGCGCTCTCATTTGGTGATGAACCCTCAGCCGTCCCTGAGAAAGACGGCACAGATCCGGAGGCTTCCTGTGTAAGAGCCAGCGCATCCGTCAGCCCCAGTCCCTCCTGTCTCAGCGACGTTAAAGCCGCTGCTATCAACTCCCCATCCAAACTGCTCAAGTTCTTAAAGATTCCCTCGATGGGGGAGAAGTCGCAGGCTCCCACCTCTTCTGTCCGCCTGAGCCCTCAGCTCACTCGCAACTCCAGGATCCCCTGCCGCACCAATAACTACGAGGTTTACCACTCGCCTGTTCCCACACGCAGAGCGACCACCACTGAGAGGTGCAGGCAGCCCCCTCCTCCACCCGCCCGGTCCGAGTCGTACCCCGCCACACACTCGGCACCAACTTCCCCTCCACAGCCCGAAGACACCTGCTCCCCACCCGCTAAGGAAATAAGCTATAGCAGCCTGTCTGCACCTAAACCCACTGTGGGCTCAAAGATCGGCGCTCCCTCCTCCTCACCCAAAGTTTCTCAGAGGGTCCCTCATTATGAAAATGTCTGTGACATGTCCATCGGCTCTAAAGAGGAGGAACCAACCCAGGGTCAGGAGAAAAGAACCACTCTTCCATCTCAAACTAAGGCAAACGCTGGTGAGAGGAAGCTTGTTAAATCGCTACCAGAAAGCGTCCTGAATCCCGCGCCTCAGCGAAAGCAGTCGTCCTCATCGACATCAGAGTCTACATCAGATGATGAAGAGGATTCAGACAGCCCTGTGTGGGTTAATCATCACAGCCTACCCAACTCCTCTGCCCTCAGCAAAGCTCAGAGCAAAACTAACTACTCACAAACCAGAGAGAAGCAGGATGGGCACACACGGGAGGTGAACATAGCGAGCTCTGAGGTCACTCAGGGTCCGCCTGCACCTCCAACCAGGAGGAGTGACTCCTCGTCCATTCCCAAGAGGCCTACGGTTGGGGCGGCGAGATCTCAGGCCGACTCGAGTCACCACGCTTTCAAAGACAGACTGGCTGCGCTCGGCAAGCTGAGGAGCTCGGAGGATTTACAAGGCGGCCTCAGGCCCACTGATGCGGTGAATGAAGGCACCTACGGAGAAGAAAGAGGCAAGACGGCAGAGATCCACAAGGAGGAACAGAGACACTCAAAGTTCACAGACTCTTCGGACGGTAAGCCTAAAGGTAGCAGTGGTGGTTTGAAGTATCCGGGGTCATCTCAGCTCTATGAGCAGCCAGTAAAATCTTCTGGTCCCGCACTGGTTAAACAAGAACTCTGTGTGACCAAGCCAGAGGGACCGAAGAGTAAAATGGGCCTGCCGTCACCCAACACAGATGCTCCCCAGGTACTACGCAACAACATCAAGTGTCCTGGCTCCCTGAATCTGGCCTACAACGTTAAAGCCAGCATCGCTCCTCACAGTAGCAACAGCCCCAACAAAATCCCTCCAAAGTCACCGTCCAAACCTTGCCAAGGCCCGTCCGTCCACAGAGGGGGCAAGTCCGCAGAGGCCCCGCGTTACTCGTCCAAGTCAGAGGAGAGGACCAAGATCAGCGGGAAAGGGAAAAAGAATCCAATGTACGGAGACAGCCTCCCGCCTCCTCCTCCGAGACCTCCGGCATCTGAGGTGGAGAAGCCGTCGCTGCCGGTCCCCACCCTGCAATCCGCCATCGAGCAGAAGGTGATGAAGGGCATCGAGGAGAACGTGCTGAAACTTCAGGAGCAGGACAGAGGAGGGCAGGGCGGAGAGGTCAAGCAGAAGGCCTCCAACGGCATCGCGAGCTGGTTCGGCCTGAAGAAGAGCAAACTCCCCGCGCTGAGCCGCAAGACCGACGGCACTAAAGCAAAGGAGGAGAAGAAGGAGTGGAAGATAAACATTCCCTCGGTCGGCAGGGACTCTGTGAAAATGGCCTCCAGGTGTAAAGAAGGCGTGGAAGGTCTGAACATCTCGACTCTGATGGAGAAGGCCGAGGGGCTGAGGAGAGCCCTGGAGGAGGAGCGGGCCTATGTGGAGAGATCAGGCAGGGGTCACTCGTGTGAGGTGGTGATGGATCAAGCTCAGGGACAGCTGGCGGTCATGTACAGGGGAGCGCGCTCTGACAACTTCATGCAACAGCTGCTAAACAGGTGAGGACTCAAGAAAGGACATCAGAGATGTAATATTTTAAGAAAGTACACTTCTTCTTTCTTCCTGGCAGAGATGTAAGCCGCTTTTAGTACATGCAAAATCAATTATAGATGTTGGTCTCAACTCAAGAATTATTTTCTGTAGAAGCCAAGTAGCATTTGAATACTAATCGCAAGCACCAGCCTGGAGCAGCTTTTTGCATATGTATATATATCCAGGGATTAAGATCACTGTAAACATCCTTTAAAACAAGAAACTGCTGAAATACGACAACTTGCACTGAGTGCTGGGAGATTTTATTTAATGTTAGTCTTTCAAAAAAAAGTTAATCAGTAATAATCTGACCAGCTCCCCTTGTCCTTTTTATTTATTAACTTTCATTAATACCACATACCTTGAATAATGAATGAAAGGTAGCCCAGTCTTCTGCCTAGTAAATGATGAAATTCACGGTGCAGAAAGTGCAAGTGTCCTCCTGCATGCTGATGACGGTCATTAATTAAATACGTTTTAAAATCCATAATTAATGCAGGAAGAAAACAGGAAACTTTCCACTGAGATATATCATGAATCTTTCCCAGCGTTTTCCAGCAGTGACAGCTCTTCCTCTCCTACACCAACTATCACATGAATGCTGCTTTTTATGTAAAACGTCTTCAATGTCTAAATAAAGGAATCAAAGACGTCGTCATTATTTTTTTTTAATCAGCCTGTGTGTGTTTTAAAAACAAAACAAATCCAAGCTGTGTAAACCGTGTACAGCTAGAGCCCACTTCCTTGTATGTGTGCAAAGACTTGGCCAATAAAGCCGTTTCTGACTCTAAATGTAGAGTGGACGGAAAGGAGATGATCAGCGTGCCCCAGCGACGGCTGTCGTTCGACTGTAAGACGTCGAAGCCGGTGTTCACCCAACAGAGCGACATCATCAGTCACACCACCAGTCACGACGACATGGAGAAGGTATTTCTTTACTTATTAATCTGCAGTTCAGAGACTAACAGAGTTTAAAAGAAACCTGAGGGAGGACATTAAAAACGGAGCTCTCTTTCATCGAGTCGAATCTGTTTACACTGAACCGACTTTCAAGTCTAAACCTGGCATCTAATTTGTTAGACTTGTCTCCTGCATTGAGATTTGAAGATTTCCGCACAGTCACGGCTCTTTCTGCATCTCTGTTGTTCTTTCATGCAGGGATCAGAAAGAATCGGCAAGATCACATCAGATGAAAACCTCGCAGATTCAGTTCACTCTCAACACTTTGCAGGTAAGATAAGTCTGCCGGGAGTCTAAAAAGGTTTGCAGCCTTTGTGGAGGATCAAAATAGACTTAGGTGGAAGTCACAGGGAAGTAAGGTTAATAAGAAATTCACAGAGAGGAAGGGAAGTAGGTAAATTAAATGCAAAAAAGAAAGAAAAGTGATAACAATATAAACTATGTGTACGTTCAGATGAAAAATGAAACTATTTTGAGTATTTCTGCTACTTAATCTTTCATATATCTACCCTGATACATTTTAGAGAGAAAATATTGCACTTTTAATATAAAGTTGCTATTTACTTTGCTTGTGCGCAGTGGCCTAGCTTAGCTTCACACCAACAGGATGCAATATTAAAATGTTGCTTTTATGATAAGGAATATGGAAATAAACACTGCTACTGTGATCCTACGAGCCCTTCCTCAGATTGGAACATTTTACCAAACTTTGCTGAACACATTTCGATGTTATGCAATAGTATTAGAGCTTATATAATATTAGATATTATACATTTTAAATATTATAAATATTGTCCCATCAGAGGTGAATGGGGATCCTCTACACCAGCTGAAGGATATTGAAGACTTACACAGTAGTCCAAAGACTTTCAAAATAAAAGAATTTGAACTAGTACCTTTCAACGGTCAATTAATTTTGTTTATCTTTTCGTGTCATCCGGGCTTCACATTCACAGTAAATGGATTGTGTTTGTTGCTTTCTCCTTCTCTGAGGACAGGATAGGGCAGCTGATGATTGCATTGAAAACTTGAGTATTAAAAAAAAGAAATATGGCGATTAGACATATCATTTTACGATCAACTTCAATACCTCTGTGAAATAGGTATCTCTCTCTAAACCACAGTAGATAATGTATTAATCCCCAATCATTTAATATCTGTACTTTTCACTGAGTACTTTTATTTTTTATAATTTAAGCATGTTTTTTGTAGATAATAATTACACACTTTTCCTTAAGGACTTTCAGTATTTTTGCGGTATTATTTGTGTAAATGATCACACATTCAGGCACTGAGAATCAGCGATGCTCCATGAGGGCGTGACTGAAACACTGAGGGGAAATAAGCTGCCTCACACCTTTGTTAGCATATCAAAGGTGAACAAACAGGGCACACCCCCGAGGGGAACTCATTCTGAGGCTGCAGTAAAAGATCAAATAAATGAGGACGCCACCAATTTACACATTTGCTTTGTGAAGTTTTTTCTTTTTTTTTTTTTCTTCTAAATTCTTAAATTATGCAAGCAGTTCATTAATTCACATTTGCTGAATCTCCCTCCCCCGTGTTTTTCCTCCGCAGGCTCCGGTGCTTCCACCTACACCCTGGACAGCGGCATCGGTACGTTCCCTCTGCCCGACTGCAGTAGCGGTGTAGCTGCACGGGGCCTGTCTAAGACGAAGGGCGGAGCCGAGCACCACTCCGGCGGTGGCTCCCCAGGGAGAGCCGGACGGCGAGCTCGCACCCTGGACAGAGAGCTGACATCACAGGAGGACTGCTACGCTCCACACAAGCAGCTGATTCCCACCATTCAGTACGGGTCCGTGTTGGAGGGAAGAGGCTCAGCCGGCGTCATCCGCGAAGGTGTCAACACTCCGCCCCACTTAGACATAACAATAACAGATGGAAGAGGTCAGGTTGTTGGACAGTGTTACTTAAATGGGATCTGTTACGCCGATTCCCAGCCCTACGTTCATGTGTTTTAGGATGGTATGAGTGTAAATAAAAGCATAAAGAGGACACTAAGAAATATAGAATTATAAAGGAAACAGTATTAAAGAACTTTTATCCTCCAGAAACCACCAATATCCCTCTTAAATGTTTAGCTGGTTCATTTTGGGTCAAACCTTTTCTCTGCAAAGCCATGAAGCTCCAGTAGCATGGTTACAAAACACATTTATTCCCTTTTGTAGTAACCATTTTAGCCTAACACTTAAACAGTTTTAACCTTCCTCATGTTGGGAATTTCGACAAGTACTTGTGCTCTTAAATTCACTTCAGTAATAACCCACGGGAGAAAATCCTCGGCACAAGAAACACAAACTCATCTTTATTTGTTCCATCTGCAGACAAAGAGGCACATGGAGGGAACATGTTTTCGCCTCGCTCCAAGACTTGGACTTTCCCCAACCTGAAGACTCCAGCAGGACCTGCGGAGGTGTACCTGGCAGTGGAGGAGGAAGAGGAGGAGGCGGTATCCTTTGGATCACCATTCAGAGGGGTAGGCATACTGTGGTTTTACTGTTATTCAAATGCACCTTTTATCGTCTTCAAACGAAGTTGTGAGGACTGTTTTGTAGCACAGAAAGAGCTGCTGATGTACTCAGGCATAATGGACGTATTTCATTAACTAATGGTGAGAAATAACTGAAGAATGCAAAGATTTCTGATAGCTAAGGTCATGTGGAATCACCGCCTTTACTGTATGTTTAACAGCATCCACAGAAACCAACAAAAAGCCCTTCCTGAGTCAGAAAAACTCCTGACCGATGAGCTAATTTTTCTGTTTTGGTGCGCACATAACATCTGCACAAGACTCTGGTTCTGAGTCCACAGCAACATTTTTTTATTTATTTTTTGCAGTGGAAGCATCCATGACCTCATTTTCAGAGCACTTGTTGTTGCTAGGTTACAGAACTACGGTGGCCCTGAGGGGCATAGACGACAACAACAAAGGAGAAAACACAACGACGTTTCACTTTACGGGAAAGGTTAGGCACGGCACTTCTGCTGTTTGGCTGATCAATCAAGAGGTTATACTGTTGGTTGGTTTGCGACGCAGAAATCTCTTCTGCCATCAAATTAATCAACGCTTTTTTTTCTCGCTTCTACCTGCAGTGCTTGAGAGCAGCTGTGCACGTGTCAGGAGTTTGAAATCGTTTCCTGTTTTTACTGTGGTGAAGAAATTTCAATCTTTTGTCAGTTTTATCAGTTCCGGTGTTTGGAACACCTCTGCAGGGTTAGAAGCAACATTCAATTCAAGCAACACATGAAGAAAATGCTTTTGTTCGTAGATCATAAATAACTGGCTGGTCAGTAACGACCACGATCCTCTACCACGACTGACTATTGGGCCTGGAAGTGCTTTGGAAATTAATTTATTTCACTAATTTCAATTTATAATTATTGTAGCAAAAAAAATTTCACATTATCAGTAATAATGTGATATATCATTAGCAGTTTTTTGTTATTTTATTTCCTGTCAGTAAACATCATTATGAGCTTTATTTTATCCATATAACTTTATTACTTTACTATCATCCCGGACAAGGCCCCAGTTACAGGCCCTTTCTAGGGAAAAACGTCACAAAGAAGTGTTGCACAAAAACCTTGTGATTGCTTTGGTTGCTAGCAGATTGCTGCAGTTACCCATCCTCATGAAAGACATCGACTTGTCTGCAAATCGTATCTAACTAATTACTGCAACGCAAACAAGAAAGGGAGACTGTTCGCCTTCAAATTAAAAGCTGTACCTTACTGATTAAACCAAAGACGCCGCTTTTGCTTTGACTGAGTTTCTGGTTTGTGTCACACAGTCTCACAACCACTTAGTGAGAAATTACAAGTGTTTGCAGACAAGTTGGCATCTTCTATACACACTACAATGACTGTGGGAATCTGCTAGCAACAAAAGCAATCATAATGAGGTTTTTGACACAATACATGACAGCCAGTAACCCCTTGTCAACCAGTGGGGGAATAGTATTTTTTTCCTAGAGACCAGAAGTTTCTCAGAGGTAACTGACCTGACAAGGTTACATTGATATACTGATATTTTTATATTGATATTATTAAGCATTATTATTGATACTATGAGTTGATTCTGCTACCATAGTTGCTATTCTCCACAACTACTCACCACACACATCCCCCCCCCCTAATAACTGGTCTCTAAGCCTACATGACTGCACTAAACTGCAGTGACTCAATCAGACCATCCACAAACCTGAATAGGCTCCTGTGAGTCAAGGTGCAGGGCACAGTTCCACAGAGGAGCTACTGTTTACCCAAATGTTTGGAACGCACACAAAAGGTGAGGAGCAACAAGAGGAGACAACAACTCAGCAAAGTAATGACTGTTTAACTGCGCCTGTATGACTAACAGTCTAATATACTGAGGGTTGTTTTTTGGGGGAGGGCGTTGTGGGAAACTGATTTCTGTTTGCATTTTATAGAAATGCTGTTGCTGTTAACTGTAATTGTCCTGCCATTGGAATGTTTACTGTATTGTCAAGTGCATACTTGTAACATGACAACCTGAATATAGTGACAGCCTTAGTTGACGGTGTTTCAAGTCCCAGCCTGCCTTGATTTCGATCAGCAGGTGAAAGAGAAGTGACGTTAACAAGTGTAGCACCGTTCCGAAACTATTTCACTGACGGCGTAAACTGGGGAAAGATAAAAGCTGAGGACTCCATGTGTCACTGACGCTGAGCTTTTTATAGAAAATTGTGCAAAAAACACTTCCTGTGGACACAAGCTCTTATCCTCTGCTGATCAAGACAACTCAAAGAAGATCAATTTTTCATCTGCAGTGAAACTCAAACTACCAATCCCAGCTTTGACTAAGAAACTGAAGAATAAGAATGCAGAGACTAGAGACTAGTCCTTAGGAAGAACAACCAGAGAAGCTTTGAAGGTTATTATGCTTTCGTTAACGAGTGTTTAATGAGAATATTATTCTGTACTTAATGAAAAGTGCTTAGCAAGAGCATGAGAAAAAGACTTATCTGGGTCACTTACAGGCTGAAATCCTTTACAGGCAGTAAAAGAAGGGATACATTTTTAAATCTGCACTTACATCTTACATAATGTAAAAAAACACAGAGCCACATTCTCCCTGTACAAATTATTCATCAGCTGAATATTAAAAATTTACAGTTGGATGAATCCTGTAACCCACTTTTTTAGTGTCACCTGAAGGCGTTACATAAGACGACAGCACATGACCTTAAATGTTTCCCATCCTTCTGCTTCCTTTCAGAGCACGAAGGCCAGCGGCCCCTCCTCCAGCCGGGTGGTTGATCCAGGCAGCCTGCCCGTCCCCGCCCAATCGGGCATGAGCCGCCGGGGAAAGACGCGCACACCCAGCGTCCCCGAGATGAGCCGGGAGGCCGGGCTGGAGCTGCTCAGGGAGCGGCCAGAGGAAGCCCTATCCCCAAGTCGCCCTCAGGTCCTGGAGACTCCAGAGTCTCTGAGCGATTCTCTGTACGACAGTCTGTCATCCTGCGGCAGCCAAGGATGAAGCAGCCAAGGACGGGAGGAGGAGAGGGAGGAGGAGGAGGACGACGACGGGGAGGACGCGTCTCCTGGTCGATGGCTGCGCTGAGATGCTGCTGAGGAAAAGAAGACTGCTCCCCGTCGACATCCGCGAAGAAAAAACTGGTGACGTCTCATCAGCTGTTGTAACTGGAAAGATGGATTGATCTCCTCAGGATTTCCAATAAACGTGAAGCCAAAAGCCACCCAAATCGTATAGGTTGTTCACTTTTTCACGATCAGACTCGACTGTGGACACTTCTCTTTAAATCATGTGTACAGGACAACAAAACGCATGGCCAAGCTAATGAGCAGCACAAAAAGTTGTCACTCCCAGTTGTCGTTCGGTGACCTCTCTTTCGTTTCTCTCATCGTAGATGGAGCTTCGTCCCGTACGTCAGAAAAAATTGGCGAGGGGTTCAACAGATGGCGTACTGTACTGTATCAATACATCCATTCTATTCTTGGCATCATTTCACCGCATAATGTATTAAAAAAATAGAAAAAACCCCACAAAAAACATGGAGCGCCTTTTAAAAAAAAATGAATGTTCATGTCTGTGACTCTTAATTGCGAAACTCATGCATCACGATTTTAAATGTATAAACGATTTTATTGATCATGTTGATATTGTTTTGCGGCCAAGGAAGGTTGTCAGAGTATGTTTGTTTTGAAATCATAATACATTTAAAGGTAATATATACCAGCAATAATAACATAGATAAGAGAAATGGCTACACTATTCAATGAATATGTATTTCTATTATTTATTTATTTTAAATGTTCATCATTTGCAGTCATCTTTTTTTTGTAATCTTTCTGTGAAAACTGCAGTTTCCTCGCTTAGTAGGTTATCTTCATATTTTGTGTTGCATCATCTCTATTGCCGTTTGTTCCCTAGCAAAAATAGAGGTCCTATGTACCTACTGCCGTTTTTCAACTTTCTAATTAAAATGTTTTGATTTAGTTTTGTCTGAGTCTTTTTTTTTTTTTAGTAACTATATGAGGTTGTAGTAGCTCACAGACTTGGATCTGCAGTGTTATTTGCACAGTTGTGAAAAAGAGGTTTTATAGAACTCGGTGGAGTCCTGTGAAAAACGAATTACCCCCTTACTGTTTCTATAGAGGGTAACCAGCCAGGTTCTGCTAATCAAATTCACTGATCATCAGTGAGTGTGAGCACTTCTATGAAAGCAGAAGTTCAAGCAGTTTTTCTCATCTGTAGCATTCAGGTTTGTGTTGACATGTTGCCACAATCGTGCCAGAAGTGGACGTCACAGCAAACGCTCTCCAAGTGCCATATTTAGACAAAACTGCAAAAAACTGAAGAGCTGCTTCTCAGACTCTACAGGCCACAATTAACGTGTTCATTTTAAAGTTTATGACAAGACAATTAGAAAAAGACTGAACAAGTGCGGCTTGTTTGCTGCCATGCCTAAAAAGAGCATGGCAGCACGCTTTAGCTTTGAAAAGCTGCATTTGAGTAAACCGCAATACTTTGGAGTGGAGATGTTTGGTGGAGATGCACCGAGTCATACACAGCACAGTAGCACAAGCGGCTCATACTAACTGTTGCACGGTGGTAGGAGGGTGATGATTTTGGCCTGTTTTGCAGACACAGGACAGCACCTCGCGGTCATCGAGTCAGCCGTGCTCTTCTCTGTCTGACAAATAAACCGTGGCCCAAATGCAGTCATACAACAGGACAAAGAACTGAATCAACGACTTGTGATTGACAAATTGTTCACCTTTGAGTTAGTCACATCAACCTCTTATTCAGCGCATCCAGTTTCCAAACACAAAGACTGTAACGGCGAGAACATTCGTTTTAAGGCTTCAAAATCAGACCAATGAAGACGTATTTGACAGCAGGTCGGTGGGCTTTCTGGGCCTCAGATGGTCTTACTAGGAATTCCCACTCTCACTGACATCATACAGAGCCAAAAGTACAAAAAACTGTCTCAGCAGAGTGTTTGCAGCAACCTGAAGCCTGACCCTTTTGCTCACAGGGATTACATTCATGAAGTAACTGCAACACTGACCAAGAACTCAACAATGATACAAAAACAGTACATCTTGCTTGCAGCCATGTGACTGTCACAAGCATGTTTTGACTATGTTTATGTCTCACGGATAAAGCGACGGGTTTCTTCCATGAATCTTTTCTATTGTGTACATCCTCCCATGTTAGTGAGCCATACAGCTAACACTAAAATTCTTCCATGACATGACTCACAACGTTTGTAGATTTCTTTCAGTAAGTGGGTAATAATTTTGGACATTTTTGCTGACTTTCAAATGTATTTTTTAACACTGTGAACCCCAAAAAGAAAACACTATTGATTTAAATTATACTCAAGAAAAGGCAGACATCTCAAAAACTGGGTAAGTCACACCAAAGCAATCTAGATGGATAAACAGCTAAACAGCACTACAAGGCAGAGGAAAAATATGTAAATTACATTCTTTAAATTAAACTGTCCCCTTAGGGTGAGCGATAATCTTACTGAGAATAAAGGGCCTAACATCTCTCTAACATCTTACAGGCTTGAGGACAAATGTTAGAAAGAAAGAAAGTGTACTTTATTGTGTGTGTACTTTATTGTACTTTATTGAGCCCCGTGGGGAAATTGCTCTCTGCATTTAACCCATTCACTTAGTGAAGCAGTGGGCAGCCATTGGGCGCCTGGGGAGCAGTGTGTAGGGACGGTACCTTGCTCAGGGGTACCTCAGGGTAGCTGTTAAGGGGAATCGAACCCCCGACCTTCCGATCATGGGGCAACCACTCTACCTACTGAGCTATCCCTGCCCCTATAGTTCCCATCAAGGCAATAATTTTTTTCTGAATATTTTATGCAAATAAAAAATTAGAATTAGCTTTTTTTATTTGAAAAATTACATATATTTGAATATTTGAAGCATTAATTATAAAAACATTTGCAAATGCATAACACGATAAAAAAATTAATAATCAGTACCACATCATGCAAGATACAAAAGCTACAGTTTTATTATGAGTGACGAAAAGCTGTTTCTTGTGCTATTACTGAGAGATTCAGGGCACCAAAACCTTTCTGCTTCACAGATTGGCTGTAGTGCAGATGGTAGAGCAGGTCACCTACTGATTGGAAGGTTGGTGGTTTGATTCCAGTCTGTGTGCCAAACACCCTTGAACAAAAAACTAACCCCAAGTTCCCCTCTGGTGTGCCCACCAGAGTGTGGATGGTAGATAGAAAGAGGTAGGCTGTATAAAGTGTTTTTTCTGAGTAGAAAAGTCCTTTTGGGAGGGGGGGATTCAAAGTTTTGGAATAACAATTTTCAAAGCCAAATCTTACATTTTCTAAAAGCTAAACTGCTGTTTTCTATGCTTCAGTGCTTCCCCAGCATTCCCATAAACACACACACTCTGGTGGATGCATCAGGGCTAACTCGAGGTTCAGTATTTTGCCCAAGAATATTTTGACACAGGGATCTGAGTAGACGGCCTGCTCTACCTCCTGAGCCACAGATGCCCCCACATCTATAACACATCAGGTACAGATTACATAGATTAGAGTACAACCACAGAGGCCTGTAATAAAGACACAATCACTTTGTCTCAGTACGTTCAACACATTTATTTGAGCAAATGTATCAAATTATTAGTTTCAGTTTTACATCAACAAAATAAAATTTTCACAGTATACACTTTGAAAAGAAAAAAAAAAAAAGGCAAAAAGAGGAAAAAAAGGAATTATACAGATGCCAAATTTTCAGGTTAACATCATCATCTGGCAAACTATTGTCTAGACAACAGATTTACAAGGGGAGCGGTCTGAATCATTCGCCCGTCAATCCAAGTTGAAGGAACAAAATGAAAGAGAAAAGGACAGATGGCAGCAATTCTTCCTCCTCAATGAGGCCAAAATCCAAAATCCAAACCAGCAAGTGGCTGAGAGTCCCTCTGAATGAGTTCAGTGTAGATCATAACAAGTCTGACAGGCTTCTGGGGTTTTAATCAGTGTTAGCACTCTTCACTCTTACCCAAAACCAAAAAACGTGGGAGCAAAACAAATCAGAGGAAAATTTCTGAAAAGGAGGAGCTGCTGTCAAAAACCATGGGACCATATGTGGCAACATTTCACTTAAGAGATCCAAGGAAAACTATAAATAATGAAATTACATAAAATATTACAATTATCAGTTTCAGAAGCTCACGTGACCCACTATAAAAAGGAGCCTATCATGTTAATTTATGGCACTAAAGAACAAGTAAATATGAAAAAATCCTCATTAGGTGCCGCTCAGCTTCTGGGAGCAATCATAGGGCAACGCTCCCCTCTACAGGCCAAGCGTTATCACTGCAGCGTTAAAGTATTCATTCACAGCCAGGATGGGACGAGCATACCATACCATAAACTTACATTCAACCCTTGTAAGTTTAGAAAAAAAGTATATGATAAATCAAAGAATTTTCAACAATGTAAGACCACATAGGAGTTAAATTTCAAAATGAAGACAAAGTGAAAAGCACCAAGTGCGTTGCAAATTATGCCTTTTCTGATTGTTTTTTTTTCCTGCTACTCAAAGACTCTTTACTTCTTCTCCTTCTTCTTGTCCTGAAAACAAAAACACAAACACGGACAGTTAGTTTGGTCGAGCTGCTGTTGTGAGTGCTGTAGTTATGTATTATGAAACAGAGTGTCTCACTTCAGCCTCAGGATATTGAGCCGCGCTGATCACACGGAAGATCCCGAATATTTTTAGTTACCCGTCTCCGAGTATCGTCATCACTCAGATACAATCAGACGTCCCAGTTTTAAATTACAGTTACAGCTACAAGTATGGCATTTATTTCTTCATTACATGATTTTCTTCATGAGTGCATGCGAGTTTATTAGACAGGTGTCTGGAGTATAAAGTGAAATGAAAACTGTCCAAGGTGTAGTTAACTAAAATTAAAAGTACCAAGTACCTTCTGTCTGAAGTTAAAATTAAGAATACTAAAAAAAAAAAAAAAAGCTTTAAAACAAACTTTTCCTGAAATTAAGACGTTAACACTACGAATGTTTAGATCTCTGTGACCCTGTTTGTGAAAATCCACAATGCTAAGTTTCAGTTTTCACTGTTTTTGTGGACCACTAATAAAATTTCCTGTCATTGTACTGTGGTGCTTTCTCAGATATCTCAAAACCTCAGCAAATGAAACCACAAATATTTGCATAGCTCAAATTCATGAGGGCCAAATAAGAAAATGTGCTCTTTGTGTGACTTTAGTGAACTGGCTTTTAGAACATCAGCATTTTTTTTTTAAATAAATATGAAACATATTTTATATTTCTGTTACTGTTAAGCATGAAAAGGCCAAAAAACAATAAGCCTTTTTATACTTCACTGGATTTCAGCTTGAAGTCAGTTTATGTTTAAGTTCTGTAGTAACAGCTCACAAAAATGGTCTTACAAATAAGTTTGTGAAACCAGCTGAGCAGTGATGATTTTAGTCAAGATGGAGACCATTTACATCAGTGAAGACTACACATTTGTTGCTCTAATGACTTTGTACAGCAGCAAGATGGTATATTTGGGACTGAGCCAAAACAACTAAAGTGCTTTTGTAGTTCTTTATAGCTTTAGAGTAATAGACTAGACCGTCAGGGAAACTCCCTTACGTATTTTTAACTGTTAAAATGTACACAAACAACTTTTGTTATTACAACAAGCCATCACTAGACATTCCTGGAAATGTTCAAAGACAGTATTTTGCAGTCATATAATATCAGTACCTTATCGTTCATGGCAAGGATGACCATCAGTTTCCTGAAGATGGTGATGAAATCAAGAAACAAGTCCACACAGTGCCTGAAAAATAAAAACAGATATTCAGAGGTGGTTTTTGAACTGTAAAAACATATTGGGCGTTTTCATACAGTATGCAGCTTTTCTAGGCCCAGACCGATCAATCAATCTTCAGCACTGAGTAGATCGATTGTGGCCTCATAACATGATATGGCGGTTTCTTGGTTGGAAAAGAAATCGCTCTGATGAACTGCAGGAAAACAGTTGGGGGGGACATTATCGCCATTATCAAGCTGAGGAAACTCCATCAATCTTTTGGAAAGTGAATGCAAAGCGAACACAAAGCAGCATTTTCAGCAGCGTGATTACACCCAAAGTCTTTGCAATGAGTCGAACTGGTCTAAATGTGAGCCAGGTGATTTACCAAGATGGATCAATAAAGCCAAAGCTTTGCCTTCCGGCTCAGCTCTTCACATTACACATCTGATCCATCAACAATCCAACAGCCCAGCTTAAAGTCCTGAAGATGGAGTACCTCAAATGACGTTTCTTCAAAACAGCTCCGTCAGCACAGCCAAAAAACAAACTCCACCCTCTCAGAGAGGGCTGTGGTCACAGTTAATCAGCCGCCACAGGCACAACTCTTGTCACTAAATATAACAGACTGTTCAACACACCAGTTACCCAAATAAGAGTTATGCTGTCTTTTATCAGAACTGGTCGTGGCCTCGGGGTCATCGTCAAATATACTGTTGTCTACTAACTGAGAATCTCCCTCTCTGCTACAGAAATCAGTCAGTTGAGATACAGTCAGACCGACTGAAGAACATCATCAAGTAGAACGAGCTGCCAGCTCGTCTGATAATACAATGTGGTGCATCAAATTACTTTTTTTGAGAACTGATGCTCAGTTGTATGGCTCACTGTGGGATGATGCATTTGCACAGCATTTGGTTATAGGGAAATGTAGGCCAGCAGATAAAGGGCTCATGGGAACTTTGCTAGCAGTGAGCACATTTCCTCACCAGACGTAGTCCTTGTCCCCATTTTCTGCTTTCTCGATGATGAGCTGAGTGTCAAACAGGACAAAGCCGCACATGATGAGCAGCCCCAGGTACATGTGTGCCTGTCAGAGAAGATGACGATGTTAAACGGCACATTTTCACTTACAGCTGATCAAACTTCTAGCAGAGGGTGGATGGCCCTGTTTGGTTCACTTACCTTAAACAGAACCATAGATCCAAAGAACATGTTCATCAGAGACATCAGGAACAGGAGGGAAAGGCCGGACATGAGTGTGCCTGAGGAGACAAAGTGGTTAGCTGGGCATCACTTTTCCTGGATAATGCTACCGCTAATGTCAGGGGTTTATGAATATATAAGAAAATTTTGAAAAATTGTATTTATTATTAATTTATTTATTTGGTTATTTAATATGATTAAGTAACTTAAACATCACACAGTTCCTAAACTTATACGGACCCTTTTACGATTCTGTTGAGCTTCAGATATAATTTAAAAGAAAAAGCAAATTGAACAAAAACAAAAATCAGGCGAGGGGGCGACTGCCTCATCTGGTAGAGTTTTAAGCCCAGATTAGGGTGTTTTGGGTGTAAAGCCTGTCTAAAACCTAGCTTATGCTCACTGTTGTCACTGTTGTACAATCATGTTAGTTTTTACTGCTAACAATACAGATGTACTGGAGCTCAGAGATTTCTGGATTATAGAGGTAAACGCTCCAACAGTTTGAAAAGAATGGAAAGCTGAAACTGGCCCAGGTGAGAAATCTAGAGACAAACACACCTACAAGATTTCTGTAAGTCAGGGGTGTCAAACTCAAATACACAGTGGGCCAAAATTCAAAACTGGAACAAAGTCGCGGGCTAACGCTAATATTTATTGAAAAAAAAAAAATCTTCCTCTAGATATAAGAATGAATCTTTTCTTATGGACTCAAACAAGTTTTGCTGAAAAACTGAATATGGAACAAGCAAAGCTTAATACTAAACAATATATATTAACTGTATAATACCAGTAGGCCAGCTCTAATAGTAATTTGGTATGGCTTCGCGGGCCAAATGTACTTAGGCTGCGGGCCAAATTTGGCCCGCGGGCCAGAGTTTGACACCTATGCTGTAAGTGAACCTGTAAGTTTTATCAGCTCCAGACAGACTTTCTTATTGCACTTTTACTCACTTTGGTTTCAGCTGCACTGACGAGTGAGTGAATTTGTGCTCTTAGGGAAAGTTCACTGCTGCCAAAACTGAACTGAGATTAAAGCCATGTCCACACTAATACGTTTTAGCTTGAAAACACATCTTTTTCTCTCCGTTTTGGCCTCCCGTCCACACTGAGACGGTGTTTTGGGTCAAGGAAAACGGAGCGTTTTGAAAACGCCGTTTTCACGTCACAGTGTTGACAGCAAACCCGGAGCCTTTTCGAAAACGATGACACATTTTAGTCATGTGATGCAGTCATGTGACCAATTAAACTAAGATAGCGGAGGGCATTACACAGCAGTTGTTTTGTTTGCTCTCAATTGTGACAGCCGCATTAAAGATTAATATCAGTTTGCACATGCTCCACATAGCTTTTCTTCAAATTCTTTAATTCTCACTCGCTTTTGCAACTTTGCACCTTTGTGTTACTCGCAGCAACAACACCTCATTGTTAGTCCATTTTAAAAACTCGGTGCTTTTCCTTAACATTTTGCCACGATGTTTCAAAGAGCCGGAAAGTAAATAAACGGCAGACAGAAATAGGGCAGTACTTGCGCAGTACTCTAACGTAAGCATTTTTGGCCGTTTCAATGTGGATGAACAACTCTGTGAAAACAAATTAAAACAATAGTGTGGACGCGGAGCGTTTTCAGACGTATACAACGTTTTCAAATTTATCTGGGCTAGTGTAGACATAGCCTAAAACTGTAATAGATTTAGGCTGGGTTGATTGCTTTTATTTCCCTGACTGCTCAGTCCGTCAGTTTTGTCACTTTAACAATTTGGTGTATTTTAAAATAATGCAAATGGTGTTCTTAGGGGGGTGGAGGATGGGGGGGGGAGAGTAAACTGGAGATCTTGTACAAAGGTTTTTCCAGATCAGGGCAGCGAATATCATTTGAGGGGTTTCATTTGTATTTAATTGGCTGATTTAAAAATAAATAAATAGATAAATAAATACAATTTTTAGAGGGTATTTAGCAGTAATGAGAAGAAGGTATGCCAGGAATATATAAGCACCGTTTCTGCCTGAACTCATTCAGTAGCTACCAGGTATAGAGTTTGTGGATTTTATATCATCTAGTATTTGTTTAAACTTTCTAATATCAGATGACTAAATATAAAAAAAATTAAATAAAACCACCTAAAATGATAGTTGTATTTTTTGTGCTTTGGTTTTGCTTTTTTTATTATTTCTCAAGTATATTTGTGAATATTAAAAAACAAAAATCTTTCACTGGGCTGTTTTTAACTCGAATACTTAAACTTGTGAATTAATTTGTGACTAAATGAAACATACAGAGGGGTCTTTTTTTTAATCTGTTTTTGGATCCACAAACTACAGCGTGAACCCTGAGTTTACAATAATTATAATCTGTCTTATGGACAAAAACTGATGTAAACTGTCTTAGTTATGGGTGGCAGATAGCACAATTACCTCCAAGGAACAGGTAGGTCCTGCGTTTGGCGTAGAGGGCGCTGAGAGTGAAGCAGATGAAAATCACAGAGGTTCCCATGAAGGCAGTCACAATGATACTGAGGAGAAGAATACCAGGACAAATAAATAATATGTTCTTTATTGACTCTTTGGTTTGCTTAGAGCTGCATAAAGAGGTTCAGATTTATGTGACTAACTTTCACTCACTGAGCTGTTAGCAGACAAAGTTTAATCTGTCACTTACCTCGGATTGACAGAGATGACAAAGTCCAGTGTGGGTCCAAGGCCAACACCTGGTGAGTAAACACTGTGTTAGGCTTTTGCATAATTACAGACCATTCACCTCTGAGCACACAAACAGTAACACATTGTGAACTTACCTGTGAGGAAGGCAAATCCTGCGAGGATAGCCAGTCTCTTCTTCTCTGTCTCAGGGTTGTGGGGGGTCATGGCAAGCCAGAACATCAACCCCAGGGATCCAAGCACAGACAGCACACCACCCTAAAAAACAGGGGTACAGGGTAAACACAGGTACCAGTACTGTGGCCAAGACAATACATTATTTTAAAAAAAGCTACAAGGTGTTAATAAACTACTTATATAAAAATTCAGATTCAAATTACAGACATGTATTTTGACCCATTGTACGAGCATTATCTGAAATGCACCTGCAGAGTTGTGATGCGCAATAAATGCTTCTGTTATGGCCATTTGCTCTATGGTGTCTCTTCATGTGTGCATGATTTTCTTTCATGGTTATTGCCAGTGTCTGTGAAGGTTCTCAGTCATCCAGGTCATCGTAGTCAAAGGAGCTTGCAAAGAAAAGCGTCTGGACTTCTTTATTGCCAGTGGTTTTAAATGTCTGTGCTCCTTCCAATTTGTCACCTACGTCTTTCAGTCTTTACGTCCAAGTCTTGCTACCAAATAACTACAGAGACACTTACCTCTTTTAATTTAGATTTGACTTTTGACTCCCAGTAATAACTTTTAAAATTGGCTGTCCCAATTAACTTAAATAGTGGCTTAAAAGCCCTGCTCAGACTTAATCTAAGATGGCTGATGAATGGTGAGACTCCCCCCCCCCCCCATTTTCTTCTAAAAGCTGTTGTTGTTATCACATCAAACATGGGATAGAGGTGACTAAGCTTCAAAGTATGTGCTGAGTGGCTTAGTGGTGATAATGCTCACTGTAAATGACCATCGATGACCTTCTATACTTCACAAAGAGGAAAAAAAACCAAAAAACCCCACAACAACAAAAAACAAATACAACCAAGGTTTCTCACAGTATTTAAACCTTAAGGGGAGAAAAAAAAATCTGTTAGACAGTAAATACCACCTGTTGTTTACACCATCATCTACAGCAGCACATGATGGTGTAAACAACCATAATCTGCTACCGTGAGAATAAGGTCAGGATCAAGGTTATTATAGTTAAATCAAGCTTTAAGAAGTATTTTAGGTAACTGAACTGGAATAAAAACCTGATAAAAAACAAACAAAGACTATTATGTTCTTACTGACTTAATAAAACAAATATAAAGGAAATTTCTTTAGTCTTAGTATTTGTCACTTTGAGAAGCCTTGTCTACCTATTGAGACTTTTAAAATGTGATCTGTTTGTCCTGTTTTATTCATTCTGAAGCTATAAAATCTTCCCCTTGACAAACACAATCGAAAGTAAAACTTTTCGAACATTAAAAACAAAACCGAAACTGTCAAACTTACTCTGGAAACTACCTGAATTTCAAATGTAATGGAAAAAAAACAAAAAACAAACCAAATCAAAACAAAGAAAGAGCAGAACAAAATCGTATTAGTAGAAAACTACATCTCAAACAAGCCACCTCAGCAGCAGACTTGCTGAAGAAAAGCTGTTAGTATTTGGTGTTATTCTGTCCAGTAAAAACACTACACAACACAAGTGAGTACATCTCTGTGCAATAATCAGTTAAATGACAGACTGGTTGAAACTGCATCAAAACTTGGGAAGTTACTTGTAAAGTTAAATGAATAATCAAAAACAAAGATGTCATGCTCAACATGTCTGGTATGTTAGTTGTACATATTGTAGTTGTGTACTGTGACTTGGAGGGCATAAAAATATGTGGAACAACCAGTAATGTGGGCTATTCTTGGTCATGCTGTGGACAGAAGACATAATAGCGAAAGAACTTTTTCGCGAAGTGAAACCAAGTGTTTAAACAATGAAAACTGTCCACTGCAGCCACTGTTTGTCTTTTTAAATTGGCCCACTTATTTACTTTATGTCTGATGTCCCCCCCCCCCCAAACATCCTCTTTGTGTTGAACTGTGCCTCCTCTTTCCTGCTCAAACCACCCAATCAGCTGGCTTTTTGGGCTCCATAGTATCTGAGCAGGCTGGATTTCCATAACTTTCCCTCAGGTCTGCCAAAAACAATGCAAACGCAGGCCTTTTGGTCACATTTACTTTCCTTGTGAAAATTTGTTTTGCAACACGAATTCACAAAATAAGGGAATGGAAATGGGGGGGAAATCACTGCAATCATGTGCTCTTAATAGCAGTGGCTTCAATTCCTCACCTCACCTGGGACCCAGCTACTTTGCATTGTCAGTGGTTATTTTGCCTGTGGCTGCTTGAAGCCGCTTCCTGTGTGAGCGTGGGTACAAGACGTGAAGACGTGCCTGTTATAAATGACAAACATGGCCTGAGTCGTACCTGAGATCTTACTCATTTTCATGAGACTGCCACGCCTATTTTTCTTTTTTACTGACTGATGATTGTTTTGACAGATTTAGGTTTGTGAACCAAGCAGTAATGCAAAAACTAAAATACAGATTTATATACTTCCAAATACTTCTTTTATAGTTCTATAAAAAGAATTACTTACTCAGTTGAGGGAACTGAATTTCCTCTCTGATGGACTATTGAAACATCTTCACTGCATTTAAACCAGTTTGATGCCAGAACATAAATATTTGTAACTTTCTGTTACGCCAACATCAGTACCTATCATGAGCCGCTTTTTTTTGATGAAGGAAAGACTCATCACGCAAAGTCATCCAACACCACTCGATGATCCAGGGTGAAGGGAGAGACACACTACACTGGAAATACAGGCTTCAAAATAGGCTACACCTATGATTACTTCACACAAGTTAGAAAATGTTGATTATTGAAACACAACTCACTGAAAATCATGGGCTCAATCAGCCTTAATGAATAAATATGATTATGAAATAGGTTGTTCCAGAGCTTTCTAGGTTTGGACACATGGGCTGTCTGCATCACAGCTCCACATGTGAAAGAACTTTGAGGAATTGAAACTTGATTGCAAGCTCTTCATAAAAGAGGAAAAGGGGACACATGAAGTTCTGTTAACAACTAGAAATCAGTCAGAACATAGCTGAAGCAGTAATCACAAAGTACAGAATAGGCCACTAGTCGAGCTCGGATGTCTTTCCTACTACCACAATGTCACTGACCGAGTGCTTGCACAATCTGACCCTTGTGCTTCAGGCTTGGCAGGAGGATTATCAGAGGGAGAAAAACACTTTCTATGACAGAGCATGAAAGTGACTGCATAATGTTATTCTCTTCAGATCAGCGGTCCCCAACCCATCTTTTTGTACCGATACTGGTTTTATTTTGCTGTATTTATCCACAACACCTTAAAGGCCGGTCCGTGAAAATGTTGTCGGACATAAACCGGTCCATGGCGCAAAAAAAGGTTGGTGACCGCTGCTTTAGATGACATCCAAGAATTTAAAAAATGCAATGAATATAAAAAGAAGCCTGAGGAGTATTGGAAAAGTCTGGATTTATGGATGGTTACAGGTATGCCTGTTAGGAATACCAAAAATACTGGGTGACAACTTGCCTGCCTGGCTGCAGACAACTAACAGAGGAAGTAGACTGTAGCAGAATGGACACATGTTACCTCACTCAAATCCAGTAGCAAACACCTTTGGGGTGTTTTAAAGAGAAACAGAGGACAAAAAAAAGAGCTTAAAATGTGCCCGAAGAACAGCAGAACATCCCCAGAGAAATTTGTGCAACAAATTTTGAGCTTGTCATCAATAATAATAATAATAATAATAATAATAATAATAATCACATGAAATAAATAAATATCAGTAATGAAAGTTTAGCTGGTCTTTGTTGGACTAACTTCCCACCTTAGCTGTGTGACTGTGTTTGATTTAGGGTCACTGTGGAGATCAGCATCCATATAATGAAGTGCTGCAGACCTTTATAAGGCAACATTTATAAAATAAAATATTTAGAAAATAAAAGTGCTGTCAGTACTAGGACTACTTTTTTTCCTTTGTTTTACATAAAGACAGAGTACCCTTCTATTTAGCTGTAACCAAATATATTTTTTATTAATCTGACATGTAAAAGATATTGCATAGTGATATACTGAATATCTGAGATTGATAGTTTCAGATCCTAGATAGGTACAATTTATGTTAATTATATTAGCATAGGAGGATAAAACAAACTTTCCTGTAGGAGACCATCTACAGGTACATGTACAGCTAGGCCAAGCGGCATCTCGTTATGCTTACCTGAAAGAGGCGTGTGACGACATGGACATAGGAGCCGGCAGCGGCCACAAACATACAAACTGCCAAGCTTGAGTACACATTCTTCAAGTGCACCTGGGTGGAATGAGATCTGCAGGAAGAGGGATAATACATGAACGAGGCATTAGTGATGAAAGGGCAAGTTAAAAAGCAGACCATGACGACCGTTTCATTACCACATAAATTGTTTACGTACATTTGGGAGAACTTGAAGAGGGCATCAATGTTGATGCTGCGGTCAAACACGTTCATGGTGAAATCAGGGACTGAGATCTGATGAGACTTCTGATGAAACGCTGTCTTCTCTTAACAGATATGAACGTAAATTAAACTTCTGCTCCACTTAAAACAGTAAGAGTAAAAACTCCTCTATCATGATGACTGTAAGCCTGGAGCAGGTAGTACAAGTGCAACCATTTGTTAATGATTAGTGGAAAGAAACTGGGTATATCTTTGCAGTTTTCTCTGAATGTTTAAATAGTAACGGTGATTACTGATGCCACTAACACTTGCAGCCAAAATATTCACCAAGTGTGCCAAACCCTTCTCCTCTTTACACTCAGTTTCTAATTTTATAACACAACTTACTTCTTCACACTCAGACACAGCACCCCAGTACTTTTCTCGCTGCCTACAACAAGGCAACACAGCATGCAATGTGTTATTCCGAAACCTGTAAGGATTGGGAGAGTTAGCTCAATTGTGTAGGTGCACTTTTGTTTTTGAGGAGATTAAGAATGCATGTACTAAGATCAGTTTTAAAGGTATTTTTATGCGCAGAATACCACACTTTGTTCTTCTTTTAATTAAAAACTTGAATGTAATCTTCTTGGGCCTTCATACACAAAACTACTACTACACCGTAAAAGCACAAGAATGCCAACAATTGTGCACTCTTGTTTAAATGACTACATAATTTTAATATTTCTAAATAATGTGACTCACATGGGTATTTATCCATTATTATTTCAGTTGTGATACTGTGTTACATTTTTTATTCATAATTATGATCAGTTTATTGGATAAAGTACATTTTGGTCTCAGATTTTAATGCATTTTATCCATCCTTTCCTTATGTCATGCATTTCCCAAGTTTCACTTGATGTACTCTTACTGCATTTACAGGCTACTGTAAATGTTATTTTGCAGTAACCTACATGAATGGTGCAATCAGTCTAACTGTAACTGTGGTGTATGGGGCACAGATATGCTAAAAAAGCTGAGATAGCTAAACTGCAGCACATCAGTTTCATGCTCTGTGTAGGAACTGTGTTAAAGTGCATCACACCTATCAAGTAAAATTACATTTAAAAATGTTAAAACTGTCAAACTGTGCAGTGTATAGGACACATGACAAAAACCTGATCAGTCTCAAAACAAAGTGAGAGATATGTGTTGTGTACAATTTCTCTTACTTTTCTTAAAAAAAAAATACTTCAGATATCCATATTTATATTTTCTTCTAGTAGTTTTAGTAGTTATAAGTTTAATTTGCTAAACTAAGGTTTTGTGAAGATCCTTTAAAATTAAAAAGCACCTCAGAATATTGCTTTATGTTTACATTCTCATACCCTTAAGTTCGTGTGTTTTCTCTCTCTTTAGCAATGCACAATCAGTATAAGATAGCACAGCACAACATTCTTAAATTAAGCTTACCCTAACTTTTTGAACCAACAAATTAGCATTTTTAAATATTGCCAACTTATTGAGTTTAAAACTTAATATCTGGTTGCTTGCATGTAATGCACTGGTGCAAAAGCATAATTATTTCAGTTTCACAAAAGTAATTTGCTTTTTGAAAAGAGCTGTGTATCGTGAAGCTGTTGTCGGTGTCTAAAGTTGTAGAGAAACAACTCAAAGTTTTAATGAAAGTGACTGAGCAACTCAGAGTGAGGTATGTACCTTTACATTGCAGCAATTTCAACAGCTATACAAGCGTCTCACACTAAAATTTCATACATAGGGCGATTTCGTTATCACTATAACATGAATAGTAACATTAGAACAATGACAAGGGCCTTTCTACGAACCCCATACTCTTTATTTTCCAGCAAATCTAAACCTTTAATTTAGCAACTGGGAGTCTAAGCTATGAAAATAATGTGATTCTTACTTTCATTATTAAGGAAATTCACACAGAAGATTAGAAGTGCGTAGTCTACTTTGATGAAGTTACACAACAGGTTAGCTTTAAATGTCAAGCTTTATGCCATAACTAGCACACAAACATGCTAACAACCTGTTTAGTAGTCGCCATGCCTCCGATTCGGGAAGCATGGTGACTGCTTGAACTACTTATTCTTACAGAAATACGAGAATAAGCCATTCGACACGATAGCTGAGCACCAGACAGCCAAAAAGCAGACGCCTGGGAATGTATTAATAGCTAACGCTGCTAGCCAGTACCCATCAAATAACAAGAAGCCTGGCGAGCTAACGACACAGTTCGACGTCTCCCTTCTTTCTTCGGTTATTTTCAGCCCCAGTTAACACGACAAAACGATAAGCACAAAACGGTTGCATTTGTACCTGCATATTACTTACCTCTCTGTTACGAGCTGTTTCCTTTTCTCTGCTTTACAGTTAAGTTTTTTTCTAAAACAAAACCGTACGTGTCAGCCTGCTGATGTCACCATGGAAACGCCCAGAAGATTGTAGTCCAGTCACGCGCAGCGAGGTCGAAAGTACGACATATCACCGGCTATCTAATGCGATTTAATGAGCCAACTAGCTGTTTGTAATTATGAATTCTTTTTTTCAAAAACATTAAACGTTACAAGTTATTTTCTCTTCACTTTCGAATAACATTTATATTATGCTGCACTGCCTGGTTTGTCATCGAAGAATGTCACCGGTGCACCTAAAATGGCCGACACAAAATGTAACTGATATCATCAGCAAAGCGTCTTTAGTGCTGTAAAAACAACGTTTGTTTGATCACAAAATAAACGCTGTAAAGAAACCACTTAACCGTCTCAACGGTTTCTAATCAAACCGAAATAAGGAGGATATAAGAGTGTAAATATAAGTTCGATGATATGACCGAGATATCAGTCATGACGAATGGTGCAACTGCATGCAACATGTGAAATATTTTCACTTATGTTTTAGTCATTATACCAAAAGTAGCCTATGCAATAATAGTTTATAATGACAAAAATATAGCACTTTGTATTGTATAAGTTACTTAGTTGTTAAGCTCTGCAAAAGAAAAGAAAAATGTGCAAAAAATGTGTTTCTTTATGGTTACATCTTAAATATTTATTAAATTTAATACTTGAAGTAGCTTCCACTAAACATTAATTTTGGTCAATGAAATGTTTCGACGTGTAAATTAGTTCCCAATTAAGCTTTAAATTCTTTCTTTCGCTTTATCCATTTAAGAAAAATCCTAAATTAAATAGTCCACAAAAGCCTGTATCATCTTTATTATGTTATTTCTTTTTAAGTACGAATTGTACGATGGTAGTTTTTTAGAACTCTAAACGAGTAAACAAATTATTCTCTGCTCTGAAATGAAGTTAAAAAAAAGACAAAAAGTAATTTGGTTCCCAAATGTTTCCCTAAAAACAGCACCTTAGTAAAGTTGGTCATGAAAGTACTATATACTGTACAAACATGTAATTTTTCTTTCATTAGATGTAAAAACTTAAATATTTAAAGATATTTAATACACTACAGTGATTTTCTTTGTAACATGGCATAAAACACACATACGCAAAGGTAGTAAAATAGAACCAATTTTTATTTGAAAATAAAACCTATTTGAAAATAAAAATTGGTAGCAGGTCTTTTAGAGTTTTGGTCAGACCAGGTAGAGAAAAATTAAGTTCTGGATTTATTCTCATACAAAGACAAATTGTGACTTTAAACAAATACTTTTGGTCATCACAACTGGTTTCAATATTCTCATTGTCATGTTTCACTAGTTGACATGCAGACATAAAACATCATAGAAAAAAAAAAAAAACCATTCAACCCCCCCAAAAAAACGTAACCTCTCAAAATCTCTGTGGTACTGGATTTCAAATGTATGTTTGCTTGAATGATTGAATCTCCTCTTTACATCCGATCGCTGATTTAACTGTAAGGTTTTGTATAGTTAATTCTGACAGCAAAACGTGCATGATTTAGGCACAGATAAAACAGTTAAACACAAGGCCAGCCTCAAAACAGGCAAACGGATTACAATACACAGGGTTGAGCATTATGAAGTACTGGACACAAGTTTTTGGCCAATAAATATAGAAAAAGACACGTTTAAAAAAAAAAAAAAAAAAAAAAGAAACCCAAATATATCAAATTTGATATTTTCAAGTGTTGCACTGCAAGTACCGCAGCCCCTGGCATTAAACTTGCTCCTGACAGTGTTTTCTCACGCTCAGCATGACACAGCAGTGTGTATGCCTACAAATCTCTGTTCAGGCAAAACACCATTCTGTCCTAATTTCAAAAGGCACAGCTTTTACTTACAGCACTGTCAATATAAAAGTGCAAGTTGTTTGCCATTGAGCAATAGAAGAATATAGTAACAAATGAAATATTAAGCTATGACTTAAAACTGTGGCATTTAGAAATGTGTCCTATGAAAAACAATTAAAAAAAAAAAAAAATTCCAGTGTCTGTTTTTGAAAGGACCAAAAACGAGATTTCACCCCATTTATCCAACTTTATAACCAATAGTATCAAATGTCAATTTGACCACTTAGGATTTATATTGCATGTTATGTAGAAACCACTTTCATGATACAAATGACTAAATACACTTGTTTTGACACCCATTTATAGTTAAATAAGGCTACAGTAATGTCTGCTTGACTGGCGACGCAAGAGGTACTGTCCATGTGATCACAGAACTGGGTTGCATAGAGGAACCGCGCTGACCGTTTAAAAATAGATTTCCTTATAAAACAGCCTATTAAAATGAAAGGTATAAAATCGTTTATTAGAAAAGGTGTTTTTGTTGTTCCATACAAGGCACAATTAACAAAAAAACAAAAACAATGTCCAAAAGTCAAGTCAGGACAGGCAGGCTTCTGCTTTGGCAAAAGAACCCCTTTAAAATTCATACCAACTGGAGTGATTGTGATGGGAGTGCTTTGGTTGGTGTTTTTTTGTTGTTTGCAGCTCTGTCGTGGTGCTTAAAAGTAGTGATTTGTGATTATTGTCAGCACTGTGGATCAGAGGAGAGGCCTCACTTTGTGACATACACTTTCAATTGAGCCAACAATCTTTCCCCAGGCTTAGAATTTCCTTGACCTCATACCAATGCAGTTTTCTAAACAGAAGGATTTTATGCACAGGCAAAGAGAACAGTCTGGAAACGTATGTCTATGTTCTGAATACATGTGGCTATTTTAGTCAACTTTAGCGCTGCTCCCCCCGTTGGAGTCGAGCAGGTCTGTTGAAAGCTATTGTCCACGAAGCTGGTCCAGCCGGGTGTAAACGTTATCAGCTTGGCTAAGATCTTCAAACACAGGAAGAAGGTTTAGCAGCTCAGCATCATCCACGTCGTCAAACCACGACACCACCGGAATCTGGGGCAAAGAAACACTCGATTATATAAGGTGCATCTACCCTAGCTAAGCGTGCACCAAGTAAACACAAAGCCAATTCAACCCTTAACAGCAACCTATGATAACTAAAGTAATTTTTACCTTTTGTTTCAGGAAAAAGAGATCTAAAGACAAGTGTTTAGTTTGGCGGTTTTACATCATATTGGTCAGGAAAACCTTTTCCTAGTACAGACAGATTCATAATTTGGTTATGTTCCTGGCTTGATTGATCAAATACAGCAAATTCACTTCTGTGGTTCAAGTTCTCAGACAGCTAAATTTGACACATACAACCAACTAAGTCCTTTATGAAAGGCAGTGTGCACCAGATTTGCAGAGACTGGTCCAAACTCACAGCATTATTTGGGTGGAATATGTAAGAGGCAGGAGAGTTGTCCAGGATGAGGGTTTTGTGGAGGTCTCTGCCTAGGCGGCTTAAATCCTTGACATAGCAGCCCTGGTGGAATACACAAGATTCCCGAAACAACCGGGTCCGGAATACTCCTCCCTGGTCCAGCAGGTCCGTCACCGGGTCTGCGTACTGGTGGGAGGATTGGGTAGCAGGTGAGGGAAGAGCAGGGATGTACAAGGCTGGGCTAAGCTGTCCCAAGCTGCTACAGAATATTAAGCTGGGACACAGCTGGCACTAAGACTTTAAGATGAGTTGTGTATAAACTGACACCCATCTATTCCTTTAAGCATGGAGGGTGTGGGTGTTCACTAAGGTGTCTACCAGCACGTTAGAGTAAGAGAGGGAACTAAAAAGGTGAGAGAAAGCAGATCTGATAGATCAGACATCAGCTAAACAAAGATCTTCATGTTTTATTCCAGCATCTAATTTCAGGATCACTGTCAATATCTGATGTGAAGTACCTTAGCAAGACTGGCTGTAAACAGCACACATTCAAACAATTCGCCCATTCTCTGCAGGAACTCGTCCACATACGGCCTCTTCAGCACATACACCTGAAAGGGAAGCAAGAGGTTGGTGAACAGCTCAACAAACACGATTGTCATTTAACCAAATACTGCCAATGAAGCTTAAAGTATATTTAAAAAAATAATAATTTTAGTGCTCAAGAGGTCTAGGACAAGGCTTTTTTTGTAAAGTAGAGCTTAGAATATGTTAAGTCTTATAAAAATAATTATGCCTCAGCTTGATTTCACACAAGTTTTTAAAACTAACTGGGAAACAGGATAAGGAAGCTGTCACCTTTAAAAAAAAAATACACTATCAAGACAGGAAGCTGAAACAAATGCAGACTTAGCACAAGATAAAGAGAAATATGCCAATCCTAAAGATATCCAATACATGGAGAACACTTTAAAGAGAAGGTAGTTATTAGTCTTCCAGACACTACAGATAATTGGTAAGATCAGTGCAGCAATAACTTCTTAAACTGGCAGCTTGCTTTGGGATCTTGTAAGTGTTCAAGTGGAAATAAAAGTACACAACATACAATTTAAATTAAACAAAGTGCATCTCTCACTTCTGAAAGATTTTGTGCCATGTCCATTATCAATGCAGTTGCAAGATCAACTAGTCTGTAAAGCGTGAAGGTTTAATAGGGATTTCCATGTTTTTGTTCATCTGCACGATTCATTTCCATCCGTCAGCTGCTAATGGCCAGTTCCTGAAACAAGTAATCAAGAATAGGCCGTGCAGTGTTAACCAGCCTATCCTGGATTACTTGAACCAGGCAGAGGCCCACAGGATTCCTTACCATCACACAGGGGTCGCTCGAATCACATTTCTTAGTTAATATTTCCACACGTCCAACTTTAAGACCTTGTGCCCCAAAGATCAACACAATGCTATACTTGTGTATTTATTTCAAAATCTTCCTTGCAGAGGCACTGTATCAATTATTAATGACATTTTAGCTGAAATGACTCATTTTCCTGCTGATGCATCCACTTTGACTTGTGCAGTCTTGTTCAAATTCTGGCCACTAGAGGGCTCTGTTTAACCATCTTAAAAAAAAAAAACTTAACTGACCCATCCCTTTTCAGCTCAGCAACCACTGCAAACACAACATACATACACCCCCCCACCCCCTTACAGGAAAGGCACTCATACAGAGTAGTTTACCTGGTGTGTGGTCCCCTCTATCTCCACAGGCACGATGAAGTCTGCATTACTAATAGGCTGGAGGGAGAACACAGAGGGAGATGGTTGGCATGCTCATTCACATGAGCCACGCTGTGTACATTCACATGGCATTACATAACAGCTGAACAGCAAGAACCAGGCTCTTCATCGCTGCCATAAATCACAGCACATAGGCGACACAAATAGAATATGACTTGCTTTGATGTTCCTCAAACACATGCGACGACTTTTCTAAGAGAAACAAAGAATCGCAGCAGAAACACGCCCAATAAACAGGCGGTCGTTTAATCAATGTTACCCAAATACAACTGTCATTTCTGCAGGAAGGAAAAGCTGAAACATCAAATCACCAACTGACATGGGTAAACATGCTGAAATAATGTTGGGCCGGTGTTAGCGGTACCTTGAATGAGCTGTGCACCAGGGTCTCATCCAGGTCTATGACCACACATAGCTTCCCTTGGTCCTGGGCCGTCACCTCAGGCAGCAGGTTTGGTTCAGATAGCTAAAGAAATGCATGTAGACTGTCATATTCATCATTACACTTGAGAAACACAAAGTAGCCAACAGGGAATTGAGTTATATGGAAAACCTGAAAGCTTGGTCTGGATTTTTACCTCTGGGGAAATTCGATTATACTGGTTTTTGTTAAGCATGCATGTGTGGAAGTTTAAGGATTTACTGTAACAGCCTCTGTGTGGTATAGCTTTATGATTAGCATGTGTCTTTTTTGCAGTATTTCTCCAATGCATCTTGTCAAACTCAACAGGAATTCACCCGCAGGGGAAAACGATAACCTTGATTCAAACTCATTTTCAGATAGCCAGCCCCCCCCCACACACACTCTTAGTTTTGTTTCATTCCAGCCTCTTTATGAGAAGAGGCAAAGTGAAATTAATTATTAATTTTATTACATAACAGAAATGGCTTATCTATTACGGATGGCAAATTAAGATCGAGGAAAGACTATGCTGGGGAGGGGGTGCTGGGAGACTGCTAGAACAATTTTGTTCAACTAAACACAAGAAACCAAATGAAACAAAGCTAGCAGTGCCAAATGTTTAATTTGGTTTCATATCAGTAGGAGCCTGGCAGACAATAACCAGGGTCCTACAGATGCTGCTTGCTGTTTGCTCCTGATGCTGGAGGACACTCCTCAACATGAACAAACATGGCATCTCATTAAAATACCCCTAACATGGTGGTGAAGCCCTAATCAAGCTGACAGCGCTCACCAGCGTGGCCAGCAAGCGCTCTGAGCTTTATTTTATTTTTTTCCCCCTCCACCTCAGCAATTATGAGGAACACAATACACCGATTCTCTGCCTGCCTAAAGGACTGATAGTCACGCTCTCATTTCTTATCTTCCTTCGGGGGGTGGGGGGGATAAAGCGAGAACATCAAAGTGATTCCATATCCACAGACAGTTGCGGTTAGCTTTCAAGACGTTTAGAGCAGGTGCAGCGGTGGTTTTAGTTGTAAAAAGACGACAACAATAAGTGCAGTTTTACAACAGCGTGTTAAGTTTATCCGTACAGATGGCTAAACTATTCACACACCTCTTTTATGGCAAGCAGTGTGTGTGTGTGTCTGTGTGTGGGTGTGTGCAACAAGGAAGTAAGATCTTAAATAAACAAAAGTAAAGGCAGGGGCTGAAGCTGAGGTCTTCAAATTGATTTCAGCTGTGCGGAAATATCTCTGAAATGCGAATACTGTTACCTTGACAACCATCCCATTTTCCTGTGACTCCAGCAATCCCTGCTGGGAGGGTGATGGCGGCGGTGGCGGCGGCGGCAGTGCTGGTGATTTGGGGCCATCCTGAGCTTGGAGGCAACAGAAAAGCGCTTTGAAGATGTTGCAACTCCGCGGCTGTTTCAGGGCAGACCGGCTCACCTGGCCTGCCGGGAGCAGAGACACAAACACGCTTCATGAGGAAACAGCAGCACTCAACAGAACCAGTGCTCCCAATGTTTGTGGACC
Source organism: Maylandia zebra (assembly GCF_041146795.1). Classification (NCBI taxonomy): domain Eukaryota; kingdom Metazoa; phylum Chordata; class Actinopteri; order Cichliformes; family Cichlidae; genus Maylandia; species Maylandia zebra. The sequence continues at coordinate 32,565,881 of NC_135186.1, forward strand.
AATAAAAAGGTATGTGGAGCAAGCTGATTGGCCAGCTACTGCATTTCCACAAATTGAGTTCACCTGTGAAACAAATTGGCTAAAATGAACCCTCATGAGGAGGACTTTTTTCTTCCAGTTGGTGTTTTTACATTAAAATGTCCACAAAGATAGTTTTAACTTGATGTGTTTTACGCAGCGATGGCACAACTACATCCAGAGGAAGATAAAATGAAGGCTGCCTGTTCGTTTGCAAAGATTTCTTGTAAACTTAAAAGATGACAAAAAGCCTCCCTGTGAGTGTGTTTAAAGAGGGGAGTGCCCTTTGCTAACAAAACATTTATTTTAAAGTTTTATTTATTAATTATTTTGCAAATTTAGATTAAAAACTAGCAATAACTAATTTTGCGTTTTTGGGGTTGGGCTAGTAAAATTTTCATCTCTACTGGTAAAAAAAAGTAATGTCGGACACTGAAACTGTGTGTCGTCAACATGGGAAACATGGTGAGTGGAGGCCTGAATTACAGCCCACAACTTGGGTCAGATACATGTTATCTAATCTTTTTTCTTATACCAAAATGAAATCTTGATGCAAACACATTGAAATGTTTTCTTGTTTGTTTTTTCCTCTTCATCCATAAAAGATAATTAGGCAGGAGCTGCTTGTGACACACAGATTGAGTTTCTCTAATTCCTGAAGGTACCATCCATCTGTCCACAGGGATGGCACAGCCTCCACATGAAATCTGTTTTTAATGCCTCTGCTGCTGCTGCTGGAAATGGCTGGTACATGTTATATAATCACAGAGGGCGGGAAAACCCACACTTTTCAGCAGTACCTTTCGACAGACAGAAAACATTCCAACCATTTTAAACTCGGGGACCTTTCGGGGCTGCCTGAAGCGAGCCAGAACAGCCAGACAGGCAGCTGGTCGGGCAGTCAGGCAGCCAGCGAGTCGGACAGGCAGTCACACCTCAGTGCTCTGTGCAGGTCTTTGATCAGCCACTGTGACCACCAGCGTCCCAGCCTCAAAAAAGACTTGTGCCACCGCCAGTGTAAGAAAAGGGAGGAAAAACATCCCTGTGATTCCCCTCTAGTGCATTTCATGTGAGGACTTGCAGAATTTTTACCCATCAAAATAGTTCATAAACACTCTCTAGTCCCTGCTAGAAAGAGGAAGTGTGGAAAAGAGTGACAAACAACTGCATACTCAGAGATTTATACATTTATTACTTCTACACTCTGAAGACATAATGCAGACAACAACAAGCATGTTACACAACTCCATGTTTAGGAGACAAAGGACACTGGATCTTGATTTGGTAATTCTGCACACAGCATTTTCACTGGGAAAAACTACAACCTCCATTATTTATAGCCCACGAATGTGCATCTTGCCATGCAAATCAGCCTATTGATTTCCACAGGAAGACATTATTGGCCATGTGTGACATAACAGCATACATTAGATCTCCTCTGCATGTAAAAGGATGGAGAGATGAGAAGAAGGAGATTAATCTTTTAGAGCTTTATGAATGGCGCACACACACACACACGGATCCAAAATCCAAAACATCCCTTAATCTCACAAAACACGCAATGCAAAATGACATTAATAATAAGAATAATGCTGAAGAATTATTTTGTAAAACCAACACATGACCTGGAGCACCACAGACCTGTAATAACTACAACCAAGAGGCTGAATCAACGAGCAAAGCCTCTTTCAAGCGCAAGCAAAGTGTGCAAACAACGAAATCTTTGAAACGGCGCTACAACGGGCGTGTGCAGAGGGGTGTGTTTGTGCATTCCGCTGTCAATACCGCGGCACCGGGTATTTCTATACAATCCTGCTGTATAATCAGCAGCCCTTAAAGCTCTCTTGGCCTGTAATATACAGCATGGTGTAATACAAATCCCACTCGGGCTGTTTTGTCAAATGAAACGATAAAAATAAAAATAAATAAATAAAAAAAGAGCAGCGCAGCATTATTTCGTGAAGCCAGCGACGGCGCACGGATATGTGACCACCATGGTCAATTAACAAAAACACGAAGAGTAGTTTGTGAAGACTGAAAAACACCGAGCTGTAAGTGCTGCCTGTGGTGACAGTCAGGCAGGGCTCCCCGTGTTCTCTCGACCTGGTGTTGGTGGTAGTAGTAGAAGGATATGGGATGTTGCCAAACGAGCTGGAACCCGATAGATATAAATACAGCAGCTCGTTTTTTATTTTGGAAAAGCTGGGCATGGCAACGACACCGAGAACAACTTGGGGGGGGGGGGGGTAAAAAAAATACACCAGAAAGATGGGTTTGCACAACAAGAGCACACACACTGCCAAAGAAAAAGAGAGGCAAAAACTGGATCAACAATAGCTACTAAGCTCGGTGCGTAATGGTGACTGTGAACTTGTACCTGAGCCTACGTCCGATGCATTAATTCAGCTATAGTGACGGAGATTGAACTACACGGTGATCTGGCCCCCGATACAAAAACAAACACAGGGATTTATTCATATTCACGGTTTTATTTCCAAATTCAACAGCAGTCGATTGGTGGAGGAAAACAACAGGTTTGTGGCAAAACAGAATAAACACATTAAGATAGCTTTCGGCACGGTCTCTTTGTGTTTTCCAGCGATAAGATGTAAAGATTACACTCTGCTCGGTGGTGGATGTCAAAAAAGGGTAATACGCCTCTCTTACCGCGCGTCCGCAGCGCGCAACTGTCAAATAAAAGGGCGCACTACGCGATTTCTTACCGCACTAATCACTTATAAGAAAACAGTACACATAAAAGAGAGTACTGGGAATATTTGGGATGTAAACAACACCCAATCTCACCTGTTTTCGGTGACACTTGGACGTCTTCTTTTTGCACTTGGGTGATAACAGAACTTTCCATCTGACAATCACGGAGCCCTCAAAATCCTCAAATCCTGTCCCCGAGTACTGATGGGCATCCCTCATTGGGTTTTATTGACAAGCTGACGTTATTATTCGCCGAGTTAACTTGTCATCCGCCTCAGTTACGATCCTCGATGGGAGTAGGATTTATCTTGTTCCTGGCTTTCTTTATTATTCTCCCGTCCGCCGCCTCTTCTTCTTCTTCTTCCCTCGGAGGGTCCGCCTGGGGAGGGGGCAAGGCACTTGGATATGTTCTTCGGACGCTATTTGAGACTCCGTGCGGCCCGTCTTCTCGGATGTGCCGATTGTATTGCTGGTAATATCGCAGAGAAGCCCCCCTCTCTTTTGAGAGTCCTCACTTTTGCAGCAACAACATGGAGAATCCAGGCGAGAGAAGGAAAACAACCGAGGAAATGGGGCAAGGGAGGGCGGTTTCAAGCCCCCCGTTACTACAGATAAACAACATCGCCCGAGAGGCCACTAGGAGCGACGGAAAACAGCGAGGATCGATCGCGTACGGAAGATCTAGCGCGGAAAAACGAATTCTGGTTCGTAGTTGGGTGTAAAACGAGAGTTTTGTTGTTATCCCAGGTTTTGTTTTTCTACGGTTGGGACTCCGCGGGCGCCTTGAAACGGTACCCGCGCCCTGATTGGACACCAGGGAGGAGGGGAGGCGTGGTCAAGGCATTCCTCCCCGGCCAGCACGCGCCGCAGCGAACACATTCCAGCGCTGCTCGTACAACAAATGAGATCACGTTGTTTGTGAATTATTAACAAATAAATAAACGAATGCTGATGAACACAACTTAATCAAGAAACATGCGAGTGTACGAGGAATAAAAAAAATACACTCATTATTAAACTAAACACTAGGGACGCTATTTATTTATTTTGTTGTTTGTTCACGTGCATTATTCTAATTAAAACTAAATCAGAGGTGGCTGAAATTGTGATCATGTCCAAGTAATTATAGAAACCTTTATTTAGTCAGGGGCAAATCAATGTAAATTACATAAAATATAAATCATCTATAGTGTAACTATGCTCAGGTACTCTGAAATGTTGTTTGGCATCTCTCAGGGATAGAAATACAACCAAGAAAAGGACACAGAGATAAAATGTACATTACAGAAATGCCGAATAAAAGTTATGTATATATATATAATAAAAAAACAGATCAGTGTTTAAAAGTGGCTTTGCACAGTTCTGATACTAGCAGTCTGTCAAGATAAGGCTGTGAATATATGCAGAAATGTATTTCTACATTCAAACACACATATATGTAAGATTTAAAATAATTATAATAAAAAAAAAAAATCAAGAACAAGGTGACACAAAAGGAAAAGCAGGAGCATTCATTTTTATAAAACATCACAGAACATGAGCTTAAACATACAATGACATACTTGTCTCACCCAAGACCGCTTAATAATAACAGTCACAAGAGAGATATCTAAGGTAATGCATTGCTGTGCACTCTAACCTAAACTTTAAAACCTTAAAAGTCATAATATATACAAGAATGGCTTTGTAAATGGGGGAGAAAAAAAAAGTATTTTTCTATTTGAAGGGTTCTTGTAGAAGGTACAATGATGGGTGACATCAAAGGGTTTAAGAGTGCTGGCATCTGCAGAGTCAGGGACTGGTGCACAACCTTCAATCTGCTGCCAAAAGATAGGTTGCCTCCTGAGAAACGAGCATGAGCTAACTTAACTTCCAGGCTTCTCATCAGTCTCTTACCATGAATTTTAAAAGATAATGATTCCTCTAAACCAGATGACCAGCTACCATTTTTTTAAATTATAGCCCAGAATAATAAACACACCCACCAGCACCTCCGCAAATACTGCTTTATCATTATTTTTAGTGTTTTTAATACTTGGATTTCTGCCTCTAATTTGCATTTTCCTCTGGCTTAACTTTTACTTTACCTCCCTAAATTCCTGGTTTTTCCAATGTCATAACCTCTGATTAGAAGAAAAAGAGTAGGAAGAGCTCAGCACCGGGCTCACTGAAGGACATAAAAGTGATAAACACTAAACAAATACACAGGGAATCTGTGTTTGTAGCAGTAGTAAAACGTGAGCACATAAGAGTTTTTAAAGAACCCTGGCTGTAAGAAGATTCAAGTGTCTCTTTTCAAAAACAAAGTATTTTACAATTGTACAAGATTCATTTAAAAGTTGAAATAATCACCTTTAATCCATGTGACAGGAAGAGCTTTTCACCTTTTCCTTCATGGAGACGTGAAAGGCTTTGCTGGTAGAGATATAACCCCATGCGGGAGTACATGGGAGAGCTTCATGTACGGAGGTAAGAGAGGGCAGAGTGAAACCAATGACCCAAGCTCCTTTCATTTTTCTCTTTCATTTCACTTCCTACTAAAATGAAACTTGTTTTTTTGCCTAAAACTGCTTGGGTGGGGTGGGGGGGGGGGGGGGGGGGGGGGGGGGGGGTGCGGCTCCAGCCCTGGGAGCCACTGTGTTATGGCAATCACTGAACATTTGCGCAATAACGCACTCAGACTGTGCTGCAGTTACTGTACTTTAGCATGAGGCTGCTGCTCATAAACATTGCAGGATGGTTGCATCATATAGAAATAGAGTCGTGCAGCGTGGCATTTAATAAAGCTATCTGTCTTTACATCCACTTATTCATCCGGGAGGGAGGGGGAAAAAAATCACAAACAGTTGTGGTTGTAGTTGTTTTTCATTTGAATAAGTTGCATTGAACTGCAGACAAATCCTGTGTGTTATATAATCATTTTCACTACACCGAGTATAGCGATTTTCTGAGCAGCTGGAACTAAAACACATTTGTTTGACCTTGCTCAAATAAACAGAAGTGGGTTTGACATGATGTTAGGCAATGTGGTCAACCATCGGGTCCCCAGATATTTATATTTACAGCGTGGAGGTTCTGCAGAGTGCCTCCTCCTCATCCTCTGAAAGCTCAAAGACCTCTGAGTAAATCAAAGTGATCCTCTCCCCTGCAGCATACAGTAAGCAAATATGGTGTGAAATTAAGCAACAGCACATATCTGCTATATTTAACCACACGAAACACACATGTAAAGCACACTGAAAGCGGCACAGACCGTAAACCTGTAGGAAGAAACGGAGAAGCAGCTTGTTAATAAAAGGAATAACTACACAGCTGAGACGGTCCATTCCAAACACATGTGGGCCCATTATACCGCGAGCTCAGCCAGTGCCCACAGCGGCCACAATGCAAGACATAAACAAGAATGGCCCCGCTGTTTGCATTCCTGGTGTGGGACATTTTAAGGCAGCACTGACAGCTCGGTGTAAAAATATATACAAAACAAGTACGGGCCGCACAGCTTGAAAATGTCATGTGGTTTAAAGCTGATGCCACTGTTTACTAAATCAACTTGAAATTCATTATCAGTGCCTGCGTTCTGCTGCCCTCATCTTCTGGTATTCCTCTCCAAGACAGCAAAAGAGCAGCGGGGTCAGCAGCTGTTAAAAGGGCTAAGGGTTGAGGGGGTGCTGCAGGCGTAACCCTCCACCAATCTTCCAGTGCTCTAACGGGACCTAAGCGCAACCACTTAAGAGCAATAAGTGCACCCGTGCATTTTTTAAAGTCAACATGTGAAGCCATGTTAGTGTTTATTGCATTTTCTACCCCCCCCCCCAGTGTGGAGCTTTTTGTTTACAATTCAATAACACAGTTAATGATTTTAATAATTGAAACTCATTAAAACAGTGAGTTCTGGTGAGCCACAGTGATAAAAACACTACGGTGCTTTCTACCATAACGAGGGTAATCAAAAGATTTGTCCAAAAACAAAAAAATCAATCATTGACTTTTTAACCTCTAACACACTGGTTCTCAACCTTTTGGGGGCCGGGGACCAGGGGGTTCTTGGAAACATTTCCCAGAACCACCTTTTAATCCTGCTAGTATTTAAATTACTACGTGGGAATTATTTTTAGCCTTTCTACGTCAGACACGTGGCATAATGTGTCACAACATATCAGAGCTTCTGCTGGCTCATATTTGAAATGAGTGGGAGTAAAGGGCACAAGATATTTGTTTGGATGGTGTAAATGTTCACATCTTTGTGTTCTTTATTATATAATGAAGGTCAATTAACTAATTCAAAGCAAATGATTATTTTAGTAACATCAACTGTGTTCTAATATTGGCCAAAACAGTCGAGATAAATTGATGAAACTGTGAAGTTTTGTGTAAGTTTGATCATTTTTAAATGCAGGTTTTCAGCATTAAAACTGAATGATTTGGGGTTAACACCAGAGATGTATCTACTGGGAAGGCAAAGACTGCTTCATGGCTACGAACCCAGACCCCACTTTGAGAATGAGAACCACTGCTCTAACAGCAACGTAACTGGAAATATAAAAGACAAACACACAATAAAGAAGCTCAATGCATCAGCTTTAGATTGGATGAAACACATCACTGAATTTCCATCAAGTAGGGCTGTCACAATAATGGATTTTCAATTAACAATTATTGTCAGACTGAATCAATATTATTGCAATATATACAGAGAGAAAAATAGCTACAATGTTAATCTATGGCAAATAACTTCAACTTAAAATAAGTGCAAAGACTACAAAAGGAGAGTCTGTAACCATCGCTGTGGAAATGGCACACAAAAAAACAATTATTATCACATGTGCATTATTGACACTCTATCAATATTACATTTTTAAATATCATGGTGAGCATAATCAAATACTAAAATATATATTTTTTTAATCTCTGCAAAACTGTTCATCAAGTTTATTTTGGCATTAAGGCCAACAACATAAAAATAAATGACATAACTGACTTTAAAGAACACACACACACACACACACACACACACACACACACACACACACACACACACACACACACACACACACACACACACACACACACACACACACTGTCCTTTAGATGTTGTGTTTCTACTTCAAAAATGTCACACCTGGGGATGCACGGAGTCTACTTACAGCCTCATGCACTCTGCCATGCATTAAAGCCGCATCCAATCATGCTGATGACAAACTGGCTGCTGAAATGTTCTTGCAGCATCTGAGCCTCATGTAGAGCTATGACTGTAGGGTCAAATCATGTGATTTGCTGGAAGAGCCCCCCCACCCCACCCTCCCACCTCACAGGCCTGCCCCTGAGTGGCCTCTGCTAGGCTATGTTTCCAGGAAAGGGGCCTACTGGACAGGCTGTGAGGCCTAGGCAGGGAGACATTGGCTCATTGAGAAAAACAAAAACAGAGAGGGGCGGTGGGAAGACTCTCCCCTCTTACATAAGTCTGCCTCCATGACAGGGAGAGAGGGAGAGAGAGAGAGAAGGGAAAAAAAAAAAAGTTCCCCGCCACAATGCAAAGAAAAACCTGTTCATCCGCCTCAGCTCAGCTCGCAAAGCCGAAGCACTTCAGCACTGGAATTCAAACAGTGAAACAAGCAGTGTTTGGCTCTCAGTTGCACAATAAGTTGCAACTCTTCTGACATACCACCACAGGCATGTGCAGCAGCAGCAGCAGCGAGTCTCAGCGCTCAGCAGTCATTTAGTCTCACACAGTAACGCTGCTTTTGGTGACTGCACATGGGCATGATGTAAGCCTGCATGTCCTTTAATGTGTTATGCTGTAAGCTGTGGTAGTGAAATGTTTACTGTAAATGAGAAGTCTCTCCTGAAGCCTGCAACACCTCCCTGTGGCTGAAAGAGAAACTGCAGTTTGAATTCAATTAGCTCAAAATACAAAAAATGTAACCAAACCAAAAAATGTTTGTTTACTGTATTTCTTGGATTGAAGCGGTCTTTAGCGTTTGTAAGTGAACTTCCAGAAAACTTTGTTTTTGCACACTTCTAGCGCCGTTTAAGAACAAAAATTGAGTCTGTTTATTAATAACTTACACGTTATTCTCCTGTTTAATTATATTAGTGCAATTTTAGCTGATTTTGTTACTTCATTTATTTTTATATTTCTTTTTTTCATCACGTCTTAACACCTCTCCGATAAATTCAGTTTCTTCAGACGTTTAAGGTCTAATTTTGTCATCTCAGTTGTTCACATTGGAAGTCTGCACTGTTGCTTTTCTGAGCATAACATCCTGGATCCTTCCTCAGCGGCTCTTCCTGACCTCTTTTTTTCTTTAGCGACTTCCTGCATTTGGGGAAGTTTCTCCTTATCTCTGCTGCATGTCAGAAGATTCCGTATGCTGCTGAGATTCTGAAGCTTCTTGAGCAAATGTGTGATAGTGAGCTGTAAAAATAAAATATGTCTGCTGAAATCCAGCACGTCACTGCCTTGTTGTTGAAAGGCATTTTTGAAGACATGAATTTGTCTTTAAAACTTTAAAACTCCCTCCTGAACATGAAACCACTGATTTTAAAAGCCTGGGTATCATTTGTAAATCTTCTTCACAGGGATTCAGTCTGTTTGGTTTCTTAAAAAAGTCCTGACATGTTTTCTGTCATATTAAGTCCTTCAAAAAATGATTATAAACATCAGACGTCTGTAAACCTGTCAATCTTTAAAATTCACCTAAGCTTTTCACAATCAGCATGTTACCTTTTAATAAAGTTACAGTGACAAATAAATTTGTTTCTTCATTATTAAAAAAAAAAATCTGTACAGCACCAACCAAACGTCAAAGTTCATCTGAAAGTCAACAAACATCTCGTATAAATAACTTGGGACTAAATAAGACTTCATCTGGAGCTAAACACAGTCAGTCAGGTTGTCCACAGATGCACCTTTGACCCGAATGTCATGAGTCAAACTCAGGCTGCCGCTGGATCAGGATGGTCGTGTCGTTCCCTCTCCTGGTGCTCGGATCGAGCCAGGACACCCCCAGAGCGATCAGACATAACCACACCTGCAGCACAAAAAAAGACAGAATAAAAAAAAAAAAGAAAAAAAAGCACACACACACAGGCCAAAAAAAAAAAAAAAAAAAAAAAGGTTTACAGAATGAATTTGTTCAAGTTATGCATCACTTGAGAAAGCATTCAGACCCGCCGGAGAGCCTTCAGGACATGTCTAAGACTGTCCTTGAGTGGACTAGCCAAAGACCAGATTTAAACCTCACAGAACATCTGCGGAGATGAAGACGGCAGTCCAGAGATGCTTTCCCATCCAGCCTTGAAAAGTTCAAGAGGATCTGCTGGAAAGAAAACTGCCCAAATCCAGGTGTCCAAATCCTGCAGACACTCTCGCAAAGAGATTTAAAGCTGCAGCTGCTTCTGCAAAGTCCTGGCTAAACAGTTCTGTTTATGTACTGCTCAGTGGAGCGGAGACTTTCTAACATTTAAAAAAATAAAATATTTTTATTTTGTTTATTATAGGCTTTAAAACTCGAAACAAAAGAAGTGTTAATAAAGTGAAGGGACCTGAATACTTCTCAAAGTGGCTGCATAACTTTAAATTAGAGAATGCAATGCAAAAGGAGCAAAATTACCCAAACATACAAGAGCGATACACACCGACAACTTAGTCAGACAATCACTTTTTAATGGTCTAAAAAGCTTAGTATGATAACTAACATCTTAAAATAATTTTTTGTGTTAAAAAAAACAGCAAACACTGACGGCCACGAGGCTAGAAGCAGTAAATTTGTGGTATTTCTGCCCCAAACTCCAAATCTCGTCAGCTGAAATCCTTGCATCCACCTGGTCATGCTGTAGCTCTGGCCTGTATCGGCACATCACTTTACAACACACCTCCACTCCAATTCTTTGATTTGACTTTCCTGACTAAACAACCTCAAATCTGTTGTCACTGATCTTGCTCTGTTCTGTGCTGCTATCCCCACCGTGTATGCAAGAGGACAATATCTGGCATTTTTGTGCAATTTATTGACACAAAAATTAAAAATACGACACAGTGTTACAGGGTTAAGATGTGGTGATTGATTCATAGTGTTCATTTATACAAGAGGACATTACTAATTAAAGGTTATCGTAGCTGCCTTTGAGTGTTTCTTTTCCTATATTTTGTACAGTTGCTGATGGAAAAAAGTGAAAGATGGACCCAAAGAGCAATTCTCATGTATCTCGCTGATGATCAACATTTTGATTGGCTGGTTAGTTAACCAATTGAACTCAATTTAAACATGCCACTGTAATAACAATGCTTAACTGCAGAAATTGCATTGTGCCTTTATATGCGTGTCATCGATGGGCTCTGGCATGTAAAAAGTAAAAGGTCCATTAAACCCACAACCACACCTCCTCACTGACGTAAAAGTTTTGGTCCCTTTTTTGTTCAGAGTTGCTCCAAAATCACTCTGAAGCTGGAATTCCTTTTTAATAATTTTAGGCTAAGTTGGGAGCTCAGAGATAATTCTCTGAAGATTTGTGAAAACACGCTTTGACTATTAAATGCCCAAGAAGTTAATGTTCACTCAGTAAAACAAAGTTAAACCCTGCCAAGGACAGCTCCCATACAACCTGCTGTTACCTACCAAGTATCCAACAAACACCAGGTATGCTATGGACAGGAAAGCCGACAGCACGTACAGCCACACGCTGCCCAGTATGCTCACGTAGACTACGACGAAGTACATGTTGATGGCACACACGATCAAGATCACCACTCCGCCTCCTATCTTAAATACTCTGCAGAAAGATAAGAACGGGTGAAGTTTAAAGGGAGGCACGCTCCAATAAAAGTTCAGATGATGTGTTAGCGCTAAAAAGGCACATAAACAACACATCAGCTGATGAAAATAATAGATGTTATGGATTTTTGAAAAACCGATGCCCCAGTTGGGGGGGGGGAAAAAAAAAAGGTCGGGACAATGGTAAGGTTTTACTCTTGTTTCATCTCAGTTTGGAAACTAAGGAGACTTTCTGCTTTATATTTGAAAGCAAAATATTTTCAGATTCGTGCCTGGTATAAAATTTCAGCTGCTCAGCACTTCCTTTGTACTACAAGAAAAGGCTTTTGTGTTTCTGTTCAAGGAGTGAAACTATGGAAGAAACTGAATATGGAATTAAAGCAATGTCCAAACATAAAACTGTTCAAAAAGAGTTATAAAAATATGATCTTCTCGATCTATAAAGAAAAGGAAAATATTTAAATTAAGTGAATGTCTCTATTTAAAAACAAACAAACAAAAAATTCATGATGTGATATTATAGTATATAGTATATCAGAAATCTGTTCACTATTTTTATTACAAATTATATCAGTAAGGAAGCTGACTAAATATTCACTGATAATTTATGGGACAGGGGTGGGATTAAATAAGTGTATACTTCTTCCCACTCCCTTTCAACATGTAAATTAATCAGAATGTTTTTTTGTATGTAATTTGTATAGTATATATATTTTTTCTCTCATTTCTTTTCTAAATGTACTTGTATATTGTTCACATGTTGAAATAAATTACCAATCAATCAATCAATCAATCAAAACTGTCCGTTGCCATGCGTTTACATGCGTTGTTATGGGTTAACTGTCCGTTGCCATGGGTTAACTGTCCGTTGCCATGCGTTTACATGCGTTGTTATGGGTTAACTGTCCGTTGCCATGCGTTTACATGCGTTGTTATGGGTTAACTGTCCGTTGCCATGGGTAACCGGTCCGTTGCCATGGTAACCGGTCCGTTGCCATGGGTTAACTGTCCGTTGCCATGCGTTAACTGTCCGTTGCCATGCGTTTACATGCGTTGTTATGGGTTAACTGTCCGTTGCCATGCGTTTACATGCGTTGTTATGGGTTAACTGTCCGTTGCCATGCGTTTACATGCGTTGTTATGGGTTAACTGTCCGTTGCCATGGGTTACCGGTCCGTTGCCATGGTAACCGGTCCGTTGCCATGGGTTACCTGACCGTTGCCATGCGTTTACATGCGTTGTTATGGGTTAACTGTCCGTTGCCATGGGTTACCGGTCCGTTGCCATGGTAACCGGTCCGTTGCCATGGGTTACCTGACCGTTGCCATGGGTTAACTGTCCGTTGCCATGCGTTAACTGTCCGTTGCCATGCGTTTACATGTGTTGTTATGGGTTAACTGTCCGTTGCCATGGGTTACCGGTCCGTTGCCATGGGTTACCTGACCGTTGCCATGGGTTACCTGACCGTTGCCATGGGTTAACTGTCCGTTGCCATGCGTTAACTGTCCGTTGCCATGCATTTACATGTGTTGTTATGGGTTAACTGTCCGTTGCCATGCGTTTACATGCGTTGTTATGGGTTAACTGTCCGTTGCCATGGGCTATATGACCGTTGCCATGGGTTAACTGTCCGTTGCCATGCGTTAACTGTCCGTTGCCATGCGTTTACATGCGTTGTTATGGGTTAACTGTCCGTTGCCATGCGTTTACATGCGTTGTTATTGGTTAACTGTCCGTTGCCATGGGTTACCGGTCCGTTGCCATGGGTTACCGGTCCGTTGCCATGGTAACCGGTCCATTGCCATGGGTTAACTGACCGTTGCCATGGGTTACCGGTCCGTTGCCATGGTAACCGGTCTGTTGCCATGGTAACCGGTCTGTTGCCATGGGTTACCTGACCGTTGCCATGGGTTAACTGTCCGTTGCCATGCGTTAACTGTCCGTTGCCATGCGTTCACATGCATTGTTATGGGTTAACTGTCCGTTGCCATGGGTTAACTGTCCGTTGCCATGCGTTTACATGTGTTGTTATTGGTTAACTGTCCGTTGCCATGCGTTTACATGCGTTGTTATGGGTTAACTGTCCGTTGCAATGGGTTATCTGTCCGTTGCCATGCGTTAACATGCGTTGTCATGGGTTAACTGTCCGTTGCCATGGGTTATCTGTCCGTTGCCATGCGTTTACATGCGTTGTTATGGGTTAACTGTCCGTTGCCATGCGTTTACATGCGTTACCATGGGTTACCGGTCCGTTGCCATGGTAACCGGTCCGTTGCCATGGGTTACCGGTCCGTTGCCATGGTAACCGGTCCGTTGCCATGGGTTACCGGTCCGTTGCCATGGTAACCGGTCCGTTGCCATGGTAACCGGTCCGTTGCCATGGTAACCGGTCCGTTGCCATGGGTTACCTGACCGTTGCCATGGGTTAACTGTCCGTTGCCATGGGTTAACTGTCCGTTGCCATGCGTTCACATGCATTGTTATGTGTTAACTGTCCGTTGCCATGGGTTAACTGTCCGTTGCCATGCGTTAACTGTCCGTTGCCATGCGTTTACATGTGTTGTTATTGGTTAACTGTCCGTTGCCATGCGTTAACTGTCCGTTGCCATGCGTTTACATGTGTTGTTATTGGTTAACTGTCCGTTGCCATGCATTAACTGTCCGTTGCCATGCGTTTACATGTGTTGTTATTGGTTAACTGTCCGTTGCCATGCGTTTACATGCGTTGTTATCGGTTAACTGTCCGTTGCCATGGGTTATCTGTCCGTTGCCATGCGTTTACATGCGTTGTTATGGGTTAACTGTCCGTTGCCATGGGTTATCTGTCCGTTGCCATGCGTTTACATGCGTTGTTATGGGTTAACTGTCCGTTGCCATGCGTTTACATGCGTTGTTATGGGTTAACTGTCCGTTGCCATGGGTTACCGGTCCGTTGCCATGGGTTACCGGTCCGTTGCCATGGTAACCGGTCCGTTGCCATGGGTTACCGGTCCGTTGCCATGGTAACCGGTCCGTTGCCATGGTAACCGGTCCGTTGCCATGGGTTACCTGACCGTTGCCATGGGTTAAGTGTCCGTTGCCATGCGTTAACTGTCCGTTGCCATGCGTTTACATGTGTTGTTATGGGTTAACTGTCCGTTGCCATGGGTTATCTGTCCGTTGCCATGCGTTTACATGCGTTGTTATGGGTTAACTGTCCGTTGCCATGCGTTTACATGCGTTGTTATGGGTTAACTGTCCGTTGCCATGCGTTTACATGCGTTGTTATAGGTTAACTGTCCGTTGCCATGCGTTTACATGCGTTGTTATGGGTTAACTGTCCGTTGCCATGGGTTACCGGTCCGTTGCCTTTGTTATATTTGTTATGTCCTCGTGCTTGGCATGTCTGGAACCGTGCAGAACATGGTTTGGCAAAGACTTGCTAAAGTCTGCAGGGCAGCTTATGTTGCTCCAAAACCCACGCACATCATTAAGCACTGATGGTGCCTTTAAAGATATGCAAATTATCCATGCACAGATACCAACTTTGACATAGGATGGTCAGGCTCTCCACTTGGCCACAGTGCCTCTTAAATGAGCCCTGAACAGGCGTTTCTTGATGGCGTTTAGATCTGTCTGCATGGTGGATATTTAACTTTATATTTGTGGATGCACCACTGAGGGTTTCCCAAGTGTTCCTGAGCCCATGCAGAGATTTTAACTGCAGCATCGCAGCTCTTTTAAACTTTTGCCTTGTATACAGAGATTTCTCTGAGATGATGAATTCCTCTATTTCTTTTCAATTTGATGTTGAAGAAAATTATTTCCAAATTATTAAACAAATTGCCCTTGTAATCTCTCACAGTGTTGAACCCCTTCTCATTTTTGCTTCTAAAGTCCTCCTCTCTGGGGTACTCTCTGTGTAATTTTATACTTATGTTACTAATTAACTGCATTTGCTCTCAGATGATGCATCACGTTTTTTTACTCATTTTTTCCAGTCTTTTGTTGCTCCCATTTAAGGGTGTTGCTGGTATCAAATTCAAAAGAAGCTTTTATTTAAAAAAAACAAACAAACAAAAACCCCACAATTTTTCAGTGTCATCACTTTGCATTTAAATATATATTTAAATATATATACGCATTTATAATATGATTTGTATTTTGCTTTGTTTAAAGAACAGGGTTATAATAAAAACAAGCAGGTTTGATTTGATTTACTTACAGTCCATTGGCAAACTCGTTCATGAGAGATGGCAAACTGGTAAACGTGAGGATGGGAATGAGGGCGAATGGCAGCTGGGAGAGAAGAAGAAGAAGATGATGTGTTACACTAAATGATCACACCAACTGTTAACCTCTTCGTCCACTGGGAGGTGCAGAGGGAAGTCTTTTGGCACATGTGGAGTGATTTTGTAATTTTTTTTCTTTTTAGCTACCTCTATGTCTGCTTGTACTTGTAGTAAAGTTTAGGTAGAATACTCAGGTAATGAAATGAGGAAGTTCAAATCAGTGAAAAAAGGGTACATTTTACTATTCTGATACTTATTTAGCTGCTTTCCTGTTTTTATGGGCACTTGAAGTGTTGGAGTTCACTGGCAGATGTTTTCCTTTGTTTGTCCCTCTGTGTTGTCTGGCAGGCTCCTTGTTGGCAGAGCTAATCAATGAAACTGGCAGCATTTAAGTCTCAGTCTTTGCACTCAGTCCATTCACATAGCACCGTGTTATTTACTTGATTGGCTTTGGCCTGGTTATTTTAGGCTTCACACTACACATTACCATACACCAAACACTGGAGCATGTGAAAAAACAAACACATCTCAAATGTATTGTGTTGAAGTGATATCTACTGAAGATGAATTAGAGCTGGTCTTTGATGTAATACCAGTCTGTATCACAAGATGGTGCTGCAAATGAATGTAATCTTGATGTACTTTTTAAATAATTGTGTATTTTGAGATTTTACAAAGATCTTCTTATTTATTTATTTCTGCTGCAGGGGCTGACACAGAGATATACAACTAAATTTAGAATTATATCAATGAACTCAACCCCATGCATGTCTTTGGACTGTGTGAGGACGCTGTAATACCTGGAGAAAGCAAGTAAACTCGACACAGTGAGGCCGCTTCCAAGGAGACAGTTATGTTAGCTTTAGGAAAGGAACTTGTGGTTTTAAGCAGGTGTGGTTTACACGGGGGTGACTCTCCTACAACGCTTCGCATGCACAAGAGGAACAACAAGGTGTCCCTGGCTTTATATGAGTGACTTCAAAGAGGAGTGAGGCATCTAAAAAACATTTCCCGCTAAACTGCTGCCCCCTGGTGGTGAAAGGTTTACATAAATTCTGGAGATATTACTAGTTATCAACTATTTGTTAGTTAACAGCAAATAACTAACTAAAGCTGTAATAATCATACTGAATGTAGTATTACTACATTCAAATACTACATACACTAAGTATTACTGTTAACATTTTTAGAAACCCTACTTATTTAAAAGGTTTTTCATTATTTTGTGCAATGCAGAGCAAAACTGTTGATTTTAGTGGTCTTAAATGGCTCGACTGGATTTATTTAACTTTACACAGTATCATTACATTCAGCTTTATGAGGTTGTAAATGTTTTTGGTTAAAAAACAACAACAGTTTTTTAAGCAATGCTTAAAAAAATCTAGAAATTCTCTTGTTAAGTTTGGAAGTTTGAGCACTGGAAATCAATAATTCAGACTACAGCTCACATCAGACCACTGATGATTCCTTTATGATAGAAATGCTGCAAAGAAACCAAGACTTCAGAAGACCAAGAAGAAGAAGAAAACTTGGAGGAACAAATATTAGACATCTGGATGAATCCAGATGTGAGCTCTGTGTCTTTGTGAGGCACAGTCAAGGTGAACGGATGTTATCTGCATGTGTGGTTCCCACTGTGAAGCATGAGACACGGTTGGTGATTTATTGAGAATTCAAGGCAACACTTGAACAGCATGGCTACCACAACATCCCACAGCGAAACGCCATCCCATGTGGTTCATGCTCAGTGGGGCCATAATTTGTTTTTCCAGCAGCACCGTAAGAGCTGCTTGACCAAGAAATAGAGTGATGGAGTGACCTGACCTCTGCAGCAATCTGACCAAAACCCAGCTGAGTTTGTTTGACAGCCAACAAATATTTCCATATCAATAACTATGGCATGGTTTTGATGTGTTCAGTGTTGATGTCTCTAAGGAATAAGTGTCCAAACTTATCTTTTCAAAGGGATGTGGTGTTTGTTTGATTCTAGGTGCTTGTAAAGTTGAGGGAAACTGAGGAGTAAATTAAAGTCCCCCAAAAAGGATTGATCCCACATTTCCCAGATGCAGCTCGTGTTTTTCCATTAAAACCTCCATGCCCACTGCCTTTATAATCCACAACACCACTCTGTAACTCTGGTTTTTAGCTAACACCTCGCCCTGAGAAAAAACCCTGAGGAAGTCTTCAGGTTTTTGTTCCTCATGTTATGAAAACTTCCCCCAAAAACATATTAGTAGACATGTTATTACAGATCAAATGAGACATGATGAAGGTAGTTATACACAATGTCGTACGATGTACGCACAAGCAAACATTTTCCCTTCCTAGTTATGGAAAGAGTGAAAATGCTTCTTTACACCTGTTTGCAGGACACCTGCTGTTATAATGATAGACTACAATGATGCATAGCTGCAGTGTTTGTAGCTGCTGCAGTCAACACCTTCAAGAAACCTCATGTATAAATTAATCTGCAGTGATGCACAGTGATTTCAATTGAGGAGGCTTAATGCCTTTAAGCTCTTTTATGTTCATTTATCAGTTTTAAGATGTAGTTCTACACATGACCAATCCCACTATGCAGACAGTGGTACAGCTGAATTTTTCCCCTGTAATTTTTGTCTTGCTTAGCTTATCTGAGCATGCATCTGTCCTAATGCACGCTCACTCATCCAGGTAAGGAAATCCCAGAAAGCCGATCCATCTGGATGGAGCAATTTCAGTGGGAGTGATAAAATGTTTCTCCCACTGAAAACGTCCAGATGATATATTGCTGTTTTTAAGCAATAAAGATTAATGATCATATTTAACTGTTTTCACACACTGAGCAGCACAAACCACGATGAGTAAACCTGACTTATAATGGTGATTAACACCTGCAACATTTTCACTGCTGTTTTTGAATTTATCAGCGAGAGAATAACAATAACCGCCTCAGTATAAGGAATAATAATCATAGCATCAATATAATATATTAGGACTTTCGGGACAGGCACTGTGATTAACACGTATGCACCACACTAGAGAAGCATACATGTGGGCAATGACACTGGGCCCTTACATAAGTTACATCCTAGGCTCTACAAAGATTCTCCACAGAATTAGGCATAAACTGTTTCAGACAGGTTTTTTGTCTTGGATCAGTATGAAATATCTGGGAGCGAATATCACAAACATGGTCATCTCAGGAATACAGAAACTCGTCCATCTACCGCTCAAACCTTTTGTTTGTGTGGTGCAGCCAATCAGAAGAAGTCAGCTTAAAGGGAGAGATGCTTAAGCTGCTTAAAGCTACTGTAGTAGCCTCTGGGGATAATTATACAGAGCTGAAATAGAACAGAATGGGTTCCTTTAAAGAAAATAAAGTAGTTATTATGTATCAAAGTAATATCCACATGAATGCCTGGACCTAAGGTTTGCCTGCTTTCCTTGGGGACTGTGAATCAGTGTATATTAAGTATGCAGGAACATTAATTACACACAAATTAAGTAACAAAGATGCTTTGCAACTCATTCGTGCTGTGTATTCAATATTTCTGAAGCAACTGGACCCAGTCTGGCAACATTTTATTCACTACAGACAATAAATTCTTTCATACTGCAGGATTACATCTGAAGCAACTGGGTCAACCCTGTTTCTTTTTTCCAACGAGGCATTCTTATTGCCACTTAGACAGTCTTATCTTATCATTTAACGATAAGAGTACAGCCTGTTTTGATTTTACCAACCTAGAACTTGATCCAAAACCTGAAAACCAGTCCTGCTTGCTTGTGCATTTAAGTTATGTTAATGACCTTAATGCACTTAATAAGATCAGCACTACAAAGATAAATAAGCCTAAAAGAATAGTGGTGCTGTTGGCGGATGGTTGAATGAAGCTGAACTGGTTTTAACCTCTGTCTGACCTGCATGCTCTGCAGCACGTTCAGGAAGTCATTCATGCCTGTCAGGTGCTGCACGTCCTGGAAGATGGCCACGAGCAGGGTGGGCA
This sequence comes from Maylandia zebra, assembly GCF_041146795.1. Lineage (NCBI taxonomy): Eukaryota > Metazoa > Chordata > Actinopteri > Cichliformes > Cichlidae > Maylandia > Maylandia zebra. The sequence goes on from NC_135186.1 coordinate 32,585,645, forward strand.
TGATGGCAAGCGTGCGGGTCAGCAACACCCGAGCGAAACGTGACCAGCGCAAGTTTAAGAAGCCCTGAGGGAAGAAGAACAAATGAGTCGGTGACATTTACAAGAAAACGGGGCTTGTTTACAAAAGATTTAGTGAAGCAAACCGACTGCAGCTGTACGTGATTATAAGTAAATAAGTAAATTACACGCAGGAGCTTTTGAACAGGCCAAATAAAGGGCTCAAGTAAAGAAAGAATGGGAGAACATATCTGCGTTAAAGGGAAAGAGTTAGTGCTGACATTTCCACTGTTTGAGCTTTACATGTGGTTTTTGTTCACATCTGGTTCTTCCTTTCTCACTGACCTCCATGACGAACTGGCCGGAGTATGTTCCAGTCATGGTGGAGCTCTGACCAGCTGCAAGGATCCCCACGGCCCATATGTAGAGAGCAGCTGGGCCAAAGAAACAGCCGAGCACCACTCCCTGTTACAGACACGCAAACACAGATGACAGTGGATAAAAAACAGAAAACATGCTCTGCAAAACCAGCGCAGGCCCACTTTGCTGCCACTAAAACCAGAGAGGGAGTTAAGAATAAATGCATGTTAATGTCATTGTCACCATTTCCTGCAGGGCTTGAATCCAGATGATCTCAGAAATATTATATAAAACACAATCCTGTCATTATGTGCTGCAAATTTGACCTGTTTATGTGCTTTTAAGTTTTACTGAATAAACTACACGGAGGCTACAAACACCCCGAGTTCTGTTCGCAAGCAGGGGCGTCAAACACACCACTTTTTTTAAAATAGTGAAAAAAAAACAACAATTTCTGTGAATTCACGGATAACTTCTGCTTTTAATTACAGCGTAGGAATCCTTTATTCCCTACAGTGTAGCCCAATGAGCTGTACTGATGGGTGTCTTTGATTTATTACAGGAATATTTCATAACAGTGTGGAAAACGACATAATATACGGCAATAGAATGTGATGGACAGACCTTAGCTGGATAATCAGCAAATAAAACGAGTGATTGGTTGGATAGATAATCTGATGTAGCAACACATGCATGAATGAGCCTTTAAATTTAAAAATAAGAAATGACCCCGAGCTTTTCTATTTGTTTTCTGGGCCGTAGCTGGAGATCAGTGATGATCCCCAGCAAGCGCTCTGAGTCAATTTGACGCAGAAGCTGATGATAGCTCTTTGTGCAATTTAAAGCTCTGTGGTGAAATCACACATGCATATGCAAGTATAAGTATGCTCAGACCAAATGTGTCCACACAGTTTCTGAAAAAAGCCACAAATATTTTCCCTTAAGTTCGTTCACTCCTTTTCTTGTAATTCCACTACATACGGTCACTCCATTAGATACAGTTCAACTGCTTATTAAGGCAAAGCTCTAATGAGTTAATTAAATGTTAGCAGATCAATACATTCAGGAACGGTAAAGAGAACTTGCTGCTAAACACGTTGTGATTTAAATAATTAACAACCATCTCTAGTGTTTACAGAAAGTGGCCCGAAAAAGAGAAAAATATCTAGGGAGCAGCTGTTCTCGGGGGAAAAAATCCAACCAAAGCATGCAGAAGAGCATCTCTGAATGCAAAAGACCACACCAGTGCCACTCCTGTCTGCTAAGAGCAGGCAACAGGCTCCAATACACAGAGGCTCAGCAAAACTGGGCAATAGGAGAAAAGTGTTCTTTATTTTTGCTGCAACATTCGGATGGTAGATGTCAATTGAATAGATGAGGTTAAACGGACGATTTGCATCAACTGTGTAACACTATCATGTGAATATGGGCCAAAATCTTAAATTGCGTTCCAGCAGCTTTTTTAATTGATGCCAGCTCTGAAGGAAAAAACAAAGTTCGCATTTTGTGTGGATCAAAGCTTGCAGACACGTGTTTGCCTCTAAATGTGTCACCTGGTCTGAATTTGCATCAATTCACATCTTTGCACAGACTTCGATTTTAGCTGTTGTTCATCACTGATCTCAACGGGAATTGCAAGAAGCATAAAAAAAATAGCATTTCAGACATGCACAAGGAGATGACCTTAAAAATCTTTAAATTAGGTCAAGTTTTGGTATACAGTGGTCCTTCGCTATAACGCGGTTCACCTTTCGTGGTCTCGCTGTTTTGTAGATCTTTTTTATGCAATTTTGCATGTTTTTTTTTTTTTGTTTTTTTTTAAACAGCACATTGTGTTCTGTATTCTGATTGGCTGTAGACCATTTCCTTCTGGATTAATAAAGTATTTCTGATTCACCTCAATGACTGTCAATGGTCCTATCTGCTAACATGGAGGAGGCGGGGTTTATGACCTATACTGCAGCCAGACACCAGGGGGCGATAGAGACGTTTTGGCTTCATTCTTGGGGAGCTGTCGCGTCGTCCATGTTTTATACAGTCATTGGTTCACCTTGTCAAATTTACCTAAATCTTCGATCACTACCAATGTGACTCTGAAGTGAGGTACTGTATGTTTGTAAGTTTTCTCCAACAAACAAAAATTTCGATGAAATGTTTTGCACCATCAAAGGCAACCGCGGGTGACTTTCGTTTCGTTCTATAATACTGGACTTATTTTTCTACGAAGGTTTGAACTTTTAGAGTGTTTAAACCAGTGTGTAGTGAGTGGCTTTACAGCCTTAAAACAGCTATAATAACTGTAAAAAAAAAAAATCAGGTTAGCCACTTCGCGGATTTCACACAGATTATTTTTAGAACGTAACTACCACTATAAACGAGGGACCACTGTAGTTTGAGTCTTATTACTTTATAATCGCACTCAATTTAAACATGTGGTATGAGCAAATATGCTGAGAGGCGTGCATTCAACAGTATCTTTACCTGTTTATTTGTAAACATATTTGTTTTGTTATACATTTAAATGGTCACAGACTTTTCTTATCATGTTTCAAAAAAAAGCGCCCCTCCAACAGCCAAACCCATCTGTTCTCTGATTGGATTGTTACATTTGTGATTGACATGACATTGACCAATCAGATGAAAGGAAGAAAAAATTCGTACTTGTAACTTGCAGGGGTCCACACACAAATCTTTTTTACACACACAAATTCTTTTTACACATACAAAAGTGATTTACAAGTACAAAATATTTATGACCACATTTTGAGCCCATACATAAAAGCTTACCCCTTTGTAGATGTCCACCTTGAGAGTTTCATTATTCAGAGGGAACAGGTCTAAATGCGGACTGCCTGTTTGATTACAGACATTGAACTGAAAAAAGAAAACGGGGGGAGAGAGGAAAGCAAAACAGACTGCTGAATTTCCATCTCGACTCTGAACTTTTATTAGATCATAAAGCAGCTGCAGAGATACTTACCACCTCTTCATTTGTGCGCTGATAGAAAGCCTCAGCAAAGACGGCCACCACAAACACATTGATGAGGAAAGAGACAAACAGTGCGACGGTCGACTCGATGAAGAAGTATTTGTTGGCCTCTTTTACCTCTTTTTTGTTTGACCGATCTACTTCTCGAGACTGAGAGAGAAGATTTAGAAACTCACTGACGATGCCAATGCAGGTTTCACACAGCTGATTAAGCAGGGATTTCATTACTGTCTGACCTTGACGAGAGCAGAGTGGAGGTAAATGTTGTGAGGCATGATGACGGCGCCCACGATGCCGACGGCCTGAGTCAGCTGGACGGGTCCGCAGCCCTCGCAGTACGGCACAAACATCCCCTTCAGCAGCTGGCCTTGGTCTGGACCCACTGTTACATACTGAAAAGGAAGCAAAGAGTGATTTCAAAAGCAAAACATTTAGAAGATGTAAATTAGGACGAACCTGAAGAGACCAGAGACACTTGGTGATTTTGCACCACCAGAGTTCAGAGTGAGTGTTGGGTGGCACATTTCAAGCTTGGTACAAACATTCATGTGATGTTTAGAGGAAAAATCTTAACACGGTGATCAAAAGATTTCAATGCGACATTTGTGGTTTTCAGTGAAGTCTTAACAACCTGAAGCTCATGTGTTGTGGTTTTTTTTTTGTATTTATATAACTTTGGTTCCTCTTTTGTTGAGTTTCCCACATTCTTCTGTTCCTAGTATTCCCAGTGGTTCCCTGTCTTTCCATTCCTCTGTCTTGTCTACGGGATTACTGCCTTTCTCTGTATTTCCTGGAGTCTGTGATCTTGTCGAGGTGTCAGGGATGTTGTGACATTTGACCAAAACAATATTTCCCACTATGACTTACTGATTATGCCAAAAAAATCATAATCATGATCATTTTGATAAATATCTCTATTTTCTTGTTTTAATAATCGATGGAAGCCGAAAGTCCATCCATCAATTCCTCTTCTAGAGAAGCCTGGACGTCCTCCAGCTCATCCAGGGGAACAGTGAGGCATTCCCAGCCAGCTGAGAGACATAATCGCTCTCGCATGTCCTGAGCCTTTCCTCCTACCTCCTACTGGAAGGACGTGTGGAACACCTCAGCTGGCTCCTTTCGATGTTGGCAGCAGTGGCTCTACTCTCAGTCTGACTGATTTCCCTCTCTCCACCACCCTTTGGAGAAAGCTCATTTCCACCACTTGTACCATCTCATTCTCTCAGTCACTACCCAGAGCTTGTAATCAGAAGTGAGGGTAGATTTAAGGTCACTCAACTTCAACTTTAACTTTCTCAGTTTCATCTCAAGTTAGTGTGTTTATTTATACAGAGAAATGGAGGAGTGGCAATAAGCAGATTTCACACAGTGGGCACAAGTTGAGAATGAGTGTGATTGCACAGGGGTAAGAACATTTCTGAACACATATTATTGAATGAGGTCTATTGTCTTGATATTCTTAAAAAAAATATCCGGTTGAGATTTGGACATCATTTTGGATCCAGGGACTTCCAGGTAGTATTAAAAATATTTTGCTTACCTTTCCCCCACTGACATGTTGTGACCCGCTGATTGAGAGACCCCCCCCCCCCCCCCCAACTAATTTCCAGATAATCGTGTGTAAGTGTTTATACCTCATATCCAAATGTGATCCCCATGATTGTAATGAGGAAACCAAAAAAGGCTTCCAGCTTTCTCAGACCTGCAGAGACAAAAAATAAGCGGCGTGCTTCATTTATTGCTGACATGCCGACGTACAGTTTGGAAGTGATTAATCCAACCTACCGTACTTGTCCAAGAAGAGGAAGACAAACGTGTCAGTGATGGTGATGAGGACACCCCCCCATAAGGGGATCCTGTGGATAAACACAAACAACGGAAAAGATCATCGCCAAGGAAGTAATCGACTCATTTTATGGCAATCATCAAACTGCGACTGAGTCCCAGTGGCCGTTAAACTGATGCTTAGTCTGTTTACACCACCTGCCAGAGGAGAGGAGGTTGAAAGCGATGGCGCAGCCGATGACCTCCTGCATGTCTGAGCCGATGATCGCCAGCTCCACCATCACCCACAGGATGATACGAGGCACCTATCAGAGTCAGGCAGTGTTTACAAAGGTCTGAGCTGACATAGAATTCAGTTTGCAACACATCCGGCATGTGAGGAAACCTTTTATTGTTGGAGATTTTTACTCTGTGGCACAACTACTGCTTCTTACAGTGTTTGGGAATTCAGCTGTCTTATCAGCTTGTCCATCACCTGTAAAGCACTAAACAGCATGATTGGTGCCGTATTTACTGGACTTTTATTGAATTAGTATCCAGCAATCTCCTGACAATAAAAGTCAGGACCTTTCGCCCTCTGCTGCTTCAGTTGGTCATTGCCGTCACGCTGCTCACGTGGATAAATGAAGGCCTAGTTTTATGTCTAAGCTCTTCTCTGCAAAAATGTGAGCGAGGTGTGAGGAACAGAGGACAGAAAAGCTGAAGCTGCACAATGAGAATTATTGGTTTAAGGCATGTCGACGTGGAGGTGCAACAATCATACACAGTCACACCACAATTCAAGGACTTTGATGTAGGACAGAAGCCTTCTCTGCCCGCTCTTCTCCCATCCCATCTGGGACAGGTTGCGCCTTAAACCTTTTCAAGAACATATAAAGTGAATTTACGATGGCAGAAGGTGTTCATGCATTCTTGCTTGAGGACACAGCCTTAATTTACCTTTGACTTATAGGCACAAATTAATTTTCCGGGACTTCTTTTCAGCTTTTCATCATTCGATAAATCAATTAATAAACCAAGCCGGCAGTCAAAGCATTTGCATTTTCAACTGTGTCACTAGTCCTGTAAACTCAGAAAAGTTAACAGATTCAAAGATAAGAAGTCAATTCATTCATGCAGCTCTGCATACGTTTCCCTACTGAAGCTTAAAAAAATGTTTCCAACAGTGGGCAGTGTAGCCTGAGAGGACAGAAAGAGAGCAAACAGAGGCACATTTGTAACAGTTATTTTCTCTCTTCATGTTTTACAGATGCAAATATTTCTTATAAGCTGGATTTAAAAATATATCCACATGAATAATTCATGCTGTCACTGTTTTGTAAGTGTCACCGGCTCACGCTGGTTTGATTTAATGTTTTGAGACGCATAATCCAAGGATTACAGCTACTGTAACAGCAGTGCTTGTAATGCAAGGAGGCAGTTTCAGTAAACTAAGACTGCTTCTGCTCACAGCCTCTCAGTCAGACTTCATCCTGCTCGTGTTTTAGAACGGTGATGAGAAGAGAGAGCGCAGAAGCAGCAGCAACAACAACAACAACAACAACAACAACGGAAAATAGGACAATAACGGCAAACGTATCTCACAGTGTGGTACTGGCGGTTGCAGACTTCAGCCAGGTGCATCCCGGTGACCACGCCTAGCCGAGCCGCCAGCCTCTGCAGCAGCAGGCCGACGATGGTGGCACCCAGCAGCACCCAGAGCAGCTGAAAGGACGAGGGCAGAGAGCCGAACAGTTAATCAGAGCCTGTGAGCTGATAGGTAACATGATTGTGAAGCTGCCCTAAGATCTGAAAAGAAACTGAAGCCAGGAAGTGGTTTAAAACACCACCAGTAAATTATGAAATCTCTGTATGTCGTTCTGTCTGTTATTTGCCCTTCGATCAGCTTGAAACCCAGCGAGTTGTTGCTCGAGTACGTGTAGTTTGAGGTTGTTTGAATCAGTGGTTCTTATCTTTTGTCTAAGGCTGTTTTCACAGCTGCCGTGTTTCATCAGTTTAAATCAAACTGGTTTGTTTTCCCTCTTGGTGCGGTTCGTTTGTGCAGATGTGAACACAACAATCGCACACCAAAACAACCGTACTGAGATCGCCTCGGGTCTTGGTACGGTTCCACACGAACTTCAGAACGGTTTGTTTATCCTGTGAACGTGATCTGAACCAACTACCATGGGTACATTGCAAGCTTGTCTTGTATCCAGAGATGCAGCAAGGTAGACGTGCAAGGATCTGTACGGGCCGGCAGCTAGCTGTGAAACAAACCTAAATTCTCCGTGTTCCCTGATAGTCCAGAACACGGCACCTGCTTCCTGTATTTACTTTTGTTGTTCCCGCCCCAGACACATCTGGCCGATAAGCAGACCGAATATTCTTATGTGGTTTGTTCGTGACTCATTTCGGTTCGCTTGGAGTTCATTTGGATTTTTCTCTGTGTGAAAACAAACTAAACCACAAGGAAAAGCAACAAGTTTACAAACTCATCAACTGATTCAGACCAGAGTAAACGAACTATAGGTGTGAACATGCTCTGAAAGTTCTGCTCTGTTATGCACACAGACACACATAAAACCACGTTTGCTTTGGCTTTGTGACAGCACTGACATTAATTTATTCCCAAGACTCTGTTTTTAACTATTACACTTACTCAACTCTGTAAAACTAAACCTCATACCTTTCCTTCTACTACCTTTAGTATCCTATTTTTAGAATTTCCGCTTTATTTTTGTTTTATTGTGTGTTATTGAGCCATTTTACACTTTTATTATATTTTACACTGCTCAAAAAAAAAAAAAAAAAAACACGGTTAAACTTCAGTTAGGAAGCATAAACTGATTCAGTGGTTTATGTTCCTGACTGCACACTAATATAGCCCTGAAGTGTAACGGACTTTGTGTTACACCGATGATCAAGGGCCCACTTACTTTTTGGAGCGATGCAGCTTATATAAATTTCTTTTAGATTATAGTCAACTGTATTTTACTTGAAAGTAATTCTATTTTTTGGCACTACTGTCTGTTATTGAGCTATTTTTATATGTTGTTACTGGTTGTGTCAATGTTTTATCTTCTGTAACAAAGCAAGTTATCAACCTTTGGGATAAATAAAGTACGTCTAAGCCCAGCTTGACTTCTTTATCTTAAGTTGTGGCCCTCTGACAGAAACAGATTTGCGCATATAGAAAACTGGAACCTTTGCATTTTATGAAGCGCCTCTGCTTTTCAGTCAGTGTGAGCGCGTTTTCTGTGAAAAGAGACTGTTGTTTTGCGGCCACATTAACCTGACGTGAACTTTCACGAGTCCCGTACCCCTTTTTTACCATCTGCTTCTACTTCCCCTGTTGCGACATACTTCTTTCTTTGGTGGAAAACCTAAAAACGATAAAGGAAATGCAGTTTTATTCTTATGTCTCGCACTCCCTCTGCCTCCCCCATGACGGAGATGATGCTTTACTCTTCATCTATATTCTTATTTCATTTTAGAACTCTGAATATAATCTGTTTATGTCTTTCTTTCTTTTTTTCCTGTCAAACAAACATATTTTGATCGCCTTATCTGAATTAAATCAATTAACACTTCTTCTCAGCACATGTGTTCAATGTTTGTTTGAAAAGACTGCTGCTGCTGGTTTATAAAGCACAGAACGGTTTATAAGCCAGCATGTTTTACATGTCTGGTCTGCTGCGTATTGACCCCTCAGGTCTCCCAGTACAGGTCTGCTTTCTGTCCTCAGAGATAAAACTAAACATAGAAGCAGCAGCTTTCAGGCTTTTTGCTCCACATGTCTGGAACAAACTCACATAAAGCAGGAGTAACTCTGTGTTCTGGTAAACTAAGACTGAAGACTTTGTTTGCCACTGCCTTTTATTAAAACCAATTAATTCTTGAACCAATTTCTTTCTAATGTGCTTTTACACAGTCTTATGTTGCATTTAGTTTTATTCAAAGCTTTTTATGTTATTTTATGAGAAGCAATGTGAATTTTATTGTTGTTGAAAAATGTTAAACAGATTAACTTTGTCTTAATTAACAATAATTAATCCTCACATTACTGAGCCGCTACGAGACTCTTGAGCACTGCTTTTCTGTGACTGTGCTGCAGCCTTGTCGCTGTGATTGGCTGAGGCTCACAACCTTTAAAAGCCCTGCATACCTCAAGACTGACGGTCAGGATTAAGGCTTAGGGCCCGGTCACTCTTACACCAGTCTCAGTAAACATTCACTCAGTTTAAATGATGCGACTCCGAAGTTCAGGAATGTTTCCACCTGTTTAAGGGCAAAGGACACTTTTGTTAAACTTTGACCTGCAGTGCTGTGGGACTGGTGAATTTCAAAGTCGGACTTGTCTTTCAAGAAATATTGCTGAAATGCAAAAGAACAAATGACATAACCGGAGCAACCATTAATGCTGAAAGGTATCTACAGGTTGCAGAGCAACACATGATGATTTAGGTAAAGGCTTTGTCTGTTCTGCACATTTACCAGCAGCAATGCTCCATAATCTGAGTCTGAGCGCTAAACGGGCTTGCTAACGCTCTTGAAAGGAAGTTCAATATAGCCAGACATTCTTTGTGTTAGCTTGGAAAGACAAAGACTGTGCACGCTCACAGAAAAGTGGAAACACGGCACGTCATTAAAGTCTTCTTCTGCACAAAATGTTGTCATTGAGAGCTACCTATTTCATTGCTGCCTACACCAGGAGATAGAAATTTATAAATAATATGAGAGGTTAAACATGCCACTGGTGCTGCAAATAAATCTGCAACTAATATTGTGAATACTCAAGCTTTCACTGCAGTGCTGCTGTTTATTTCTAACACGACAGCTGCAAAGTTAGAAACTTAAAATCTGACTTGGCCCAAAGCGCGATGATGGAGAAAACCACTTTGGTTTAGTTGTCGGATGAGTGTGGAGTGAATTTCATTGACTAAATCAGCTTGGTGATAAACAGCCTACAAACACAGTGATTCTTTTTTAATCTAATGCATGTTGTGTTTGCTACAACTCCAACACTGGGCATCTGATTAGGACCAAGCTGAAAATCATATTTATGCACATTCCTCATCCATACATGTGACGCACAGTTGGTGCTGGTATAACTTTGTGAGGTACTTCTCAACAGATTAAATGTTAAAAAGAAATTTAGAGAAAAGAATTAATGAATGTGGCACTTTCAGACAAATTTAAACCGAAATCCGAACGTAACCTGCTCTGGACCAGTTGATGTGTTCAGCATAGGTTACCATGGTGACATAGCCAAGTTTAAAAAAGCAAGACGTGCGACCCATCAGTCTGTATTTGCAGTACACTCACTCAGACCTGTTACCCACTGAAAACATTTGGAAGACAGTAAAAGACTAAACAATAAACAAGGCCAGAAACTGTTGAGCAAATCAAATTTTACCTCAAGCAAGAACAGGAAGATATTTTTTATTTCAAAATGATAGAAACTCATGCTTTCAATAACACTAACAGAGTGTGAAGAAGAGGTGAAGCAGCCCCTGTCTCAACTTTATTGAAGTTTGCTGCCGGCAAAAAAATTAAAATGAGCAGATATTTTAAAACAAAAGGTTCCCACTGTAAATATTAGATATGTTTAACTTTGTTTTTTAACTAAGGCTGCATTTCTTTTTAATTTTAGTAACCAAGTAATCAACGTTTTTTGAATTTGTTGCCTTTCTTGGTCCTGTGTTGTTATAACTTAGATATTTGGGGACAAAACTGCTGCTTGTACAAAATAATTTGGGAAGTATAGTGGAAAAATAGTTAATTACCAAATAATTATCATAATTGCAAATAAAAATGACTTCAGTTTAACTTTCTCTGACATAAGCTAACTCTTAATCAACCAAAACACAAACCAAGCATGATCTCAGTTACCTTGAAGCCAGCTTTGGCACCTGACTGCAGGTCAGACTCGATGTTACCTGGATCCAGGTAGGCTATGCTCATCAGAAACCCCGGGCCGGTGAAGGCCCAGAGCTTGCGGAGACTTATCCACCTCTGTGGCAGGGGGAAACAAAAGTTGCACCACTAATAACATCAAATCTTGATTTAACTCAGGTTTGCATATGTAATCCAGGGTTGATTTACCTCGCCGTCCTCCTCAGGGACAGGGACTTTCTCATCAAGGTAAGTGCTGGAAACAGGCTCATCATTGTGATTCTGGAGGAAGACCGAGGGTGTGGAGTGTACTCTGTGAGTGTATGTGGTCTGGATCACCCCTTTCTCTTCAACCACGTCATCCGCTGAAATTTAACACCAACATAATGACAAAAGCATCGTAAGAAAGTAGAAAAGTGAACTTTACACAGGTCAACAACACACAAACAGCATGTTAGGCAGGCAGACGGGTAGGAAAACAACTGATATATACATAAAAATGCGAAGCTTATAGTATAATAACATAATGTGTTCCAGGTAGGGCTGTGCGATATGACCAAAATCTCATATCCCGATATAAGAATTCTATCGTCCCGATAACGATATAAATCACAAAATTTTTAAATTTTCTGTAAATTCTGTGAATCTCGGGCAGCTCGACTTGCGGAAAAGCCTGTTCTAACGTTTGAGTCTAAAGTTTATTTTTTAGCACCTGGCGGCTCTTTTTTTTTTTTAAATTCTCATCCATAAATAATCTGCTCTTTCACGTGATTCAGTTTATTTTGAAAGGTCTCAACAGGATCTTGAGCTTTATTGTGAAAGGTTTATGTGGAACATAAACAAGCGGACACGCGAAGGTGTTACCGTCGCTGTTGCTAACGACAACGCATAAAAAAGGCGCTTGTCCGTCAGTAGTGTGGTTATATTAAATATAAGACAAAGAGAGAACTTTAAGAAATTAATATAGCCACTACAGTGACCATCAGAACGATGAAAAAAATATTGCCGCAAACAGTTTATTTTGCGACACCACGAAACAAACGATAGCGTAAGATGAAACGATAGATGTTTTTATATCGTCATCGATATACATCGTTATATCGAACAGCCCTAGTTCCATGTTTATCTTTTAGCTTGTTGAGAATGCAGTTTTGTTTTAAACTTTCATATAAACCAAAGTTTAACTGCTGTCAGAGGTGCAGGTAATAATGCTGCCACGTTCAGTCAGATGTGTGTTTTGTCTCCTTTCTTTTATTCTGTTTCCTCTGCGTTTTCTGTAAATCCTATCCTTTAAACAGATAAAGTCTATCGTCCATCCAAACATCTATTAACTATAACCATGTGTCTGCTGAGATTACAGGGCCCCAAACACATAACTGAAGATACAATAAAAAATACTCTGCTTTAAACAGTAATCTCACACCCAGCAAACACTTATTTAAAATCCTTTAAAAACATGACTTTATGAGCTGGAAAGTCAACATTAGAGTCTTTAGTTTAGGCTCAGGTCTACGTTTCCACTGTCCGCGTGCAGATCTCCACACAGCTCATCCCAAACAGCGAAAACTTGTTGAAGAATATTTTATTAGACAACATCAAGTTATGGTTAAAAGGTTTTAAGGTCAACGAAAAGACAAAGAATAAATTACGTGTGTCTAAATCTGCTTGGAAAGTGCCACACTTCTCCAAACTTTAAGGACGGGCATCTCTTGCTCAGAGGCGTCAGAGTTACAGTGCATCACTGTGTTGACTTAGCAGGGGGAAACGGTAGGTTTAGAGGCTTAAACAAATAAGCTCATCATGCAACACTCCATGAGACAATGCTTCACATGTAGAGAGAACGCAGTGGTGTAAAGAAGTTTTTAATATTAAAAAAATATGGCTAACTGACTGTCTTTTCTAAATGTCTGGTCTTGGTTGAAAATCCAACTTTAACTGATGTTGGACACGTCACCGTCTGCTGGATATCCATCCTGGGCTTTCTAGTTGTTTAATAACATCCTTTCATCAATTAAGCAATAAAAATGATAAAACCCCTGATAAAATAATCCGTTCTGACATTTACTTCTTAGTCTGCTGCCCTTTTTTTTGTAGAACTATTTTCAACTTTCTAGCGAAATGACTTTCCGCCTTTTCACTTTTCAGCCAGAACACGTGATGGGTTATGCCTCCTCCCTGTTCCTCCTGTTTTTTGAAGCCTTCAGGGGTCCAGGTCATGTGAAGGCTTTTGTTTACAGCAGGTTTCTCCTGTTTTAGTCTCTTAATCTGAGCCAGCAATGTCTCTGCTATCAGGAACATGAGCTGCATCAGTCTTATCTGAGCAGACGAGCTGCAATTATGGCTGAGCACGAATACATTCAGAACTTGTTCTTCTTCATATCAAGAACATTGTGTAAAGTTAAAGTGTCTTAATGCTTCTAAAACACATTAACCCAGTTTAAGTTGCCCGTTGGACCAGGAGTGACTTCCAAGACCAGCCATGACATAAATCCTGCTCACAGCTTTGCAGCTTAAAGTAAAATTTTGTTTGAGCTCAGAAAAGCTTTCGGCAGAAGATCCTGAGTTTTCTGCCTGAATCCTTATACACAGTGAAGCTCAAACATCCAAGAGAAAAGTTATAAAATCATTATCATAATTTAAAATAAATAAAATAAGAACAAAAACTCAAATATTCAGCAAAGAGCTGATCAATTTTAAGCTTATAATTCATAAGAACTTGTCATTACTTCAGGAGAGGTTTTTCGGGGCTTTTTCCAATGTGGCAAACATCAGAACAGCATAAACTGAGACTATTTCACATCCTATAACAGCAGCGAGTGGAACATTACCGATCCCCATGAGTCGACCAGCATCAGCCTAATCCTCAGCAGGAAACTGCCAGGAAAAAAATCAACAACATGCTGACATTTATCATTGTAAATATTTATATTGAATGATATTTAGACATCTATCCTGATGGCATTTTAAGCAATACTGTCCAGCCCAAAATAAGCAACAGCCAATATATGTTTATGAGTGGAAATGCCCTTTGAGAAGTGCATTAACTACAAATGCAGTGCAGCGTTTCACGGCCTGAGGAACTTCTCTGAGTCAAGCAGAAGAAACACTCAGATTCAGGTTTTTCTCTCTTTACCTTCAATCAGCAGGTGACCAACAATCACCGCTCAGGAGCTCTTGATCACATCGCAACGTCTTCTTTATTGTTTTGTACTTTTTAAAGACTTTCAATCCAGCAGTTTTCTCAAAATGTTCTTGCCCAGGGCACACCAAAGGGCAAGCCAAAATTTCAAGGCACACCTTTACAAAAACAAATAAAAAACGTACGTCTGCTGATATATCCTTGGTTCACGGCCTTCTTCTTCTTTTAACATGGAGATCATGGGCGAAAAACTGCCCCAGGGCCAGAACTGGTCCATAGACCATCATATATGATTTAAGTCTACTTCAACTGTGGACGCTCCACTTGAGTTTGCAAACAAACTTTTAGTTATAAACTGTAACAAATTTTCTCCAATTGTAAAGAAAACAGAAGTTTTCAACTTTTTCCTTAAAAAAAAATCTTGTTTTTAAAACAAGGACCGGTTATTCTCTACTATGTCTAGCATATATTTAGCATAATTCAGCACTGTTTTAATTCACGTCTTTAAAGTGCGCACACCTCTGCGCTGACAGATCTAGCCTGACATCTAACAAGTGTCCCCACTCAACCGGTGTACGTCCTGCCTTCATGGCCTCACGAGACACTGAGCAGACCAGGTGTCTCTCAGAGCACACATTTGGTTTGCAGTTTGTCTCTTTAGCCTGGGATCGTGCTAACTTTAACCAGCTTTTCCAGGCGGGTGACACACTTGAGCTGAAGGCTGTTGACATCCTCAGTCCAGCTGGAGCCAGAAGACAGGGAGCTGTCACTTTGGTCTGTACCAACTCCCTCTCTTCTTTAGGTGGACGGTCGTCTGCACCGGTGTTTAGTTGCGGTCTGTGCCACAGGAAAAAAGTGATCATATTTCCTTCCTGCTGTCAGTCGGGGTTGTTGATTTGGTACAGTCTTATAATTCCCACCATCTGGGAGCAGCACAAAGGACTGGGGACTGAGTGTGTGCAAAGTATCGAAGATAAAGTTAAAAAAAAGGGTAAAAAGCTAATCTGAAGGCGCCTTAAACATGTATTCTTTTGTCCAGCAGGGTGCAAAAAGCCTTTAAGTTGTATAGATGCCTGTGGGGAAAACAGGCCTCAGTAAATACTTTACTGGTGACTTTATGTGTTCAGTTGTTTGTTTAAAAGGTATTTAGAAAATATGTGGCCACTCTTCAAGTCAGGAAGGAGGATAAACCTGTCAGGCTGTCAGATCCACCCCGCCCTTGCTTGTTACGCCTTTTTTCAAAATATGACAGACGGCAGACATGTTAAGCTCCGTGCTTCATAACAAGATGTCACTAACCACTGTCACAGTGGCTATGTCCATCTTTATATACAGTCTATGGGAATCACTGGTCTAATACAGGCATCCATCCCTTTTTCCTAAGCTTATTCAGGAGTGTTTGAGCCTATCCCAGATCTCATACGGAAGAGGGAAGGTACAGTGGGGCAAAAAAGTATTTAGTCAGCCACCGATTGTGCAAGTTCCCCCACCTAAAATGATGACAAAGGTCAGTAATTTGCACCAGAGGTACACTTCAACTGTGAGAGACAGAATGTGAAAGAAAAATCCATGAATCCACATGGTAGGATTTGTAAAGAATTTATTCGTAAATCAGGGTGGAAAATAAGTATTTGGTCAATAACAAAAATACAACTCAATACTTTGTAACATAACCTTTGTTGGCAATAACAGAGGTCAAACGTTTACTATAGGTCTTTACCAGGTTTGCACACACAGTAGCTGGTATTTTGGCCCATTCCTCCATGCAGATCTTCTCGAGAGCAGTGATGTTTTGGGGCTGTCGCCGAGCAACACGGACTTTCAACTCCCGCCACAGATTTTCTATGGGGTTGAGGTCTGGAGACTGGCTAGGCCACTCCAGGACTTTCAAATGCTTCTTACGGAGCCACTCCTTTGTTGCCCGGGCGGTGTGTTTTGGATCATTGTCATGTTGGAAGACCCAGCCTCGTTTCATCTTCAAAGTTCTCACTGATGGAAGGAGGTTTTGGCTCAAAATCTCACGATACATGGCCCCATTCATTCTGTCCTTAACACGGATCAGTCGTCCTGTCCCCTTGGCAGAAAAACAGCCCCATAGCATGATGTTTCCACCCCCATGCTTCACAGTAGGTATGGTGTTCTTGGGATGCAACTCAGTATTCTTCTTCCTCCAAACACGACGAGTTTATACCAAAAAGTTCTACTTTGGTTTCATCTGACCACATGACATTCTCCCAATCCTCTGCTGTATCATCCATGTGCTCTCTGGCAAACTTCAGACGGGCCTGGACATGCACTGGCTTCAGCAGCGGAACACGTCTGGCACTGCGGGATTTGATTCCCTGCCGTTGTAGTGTGTTACTGATGGTGACCTTTGTTACTTTGGTCCCAGCTCTCTGCAGGTCATTCACCAGGTCCCCCCGTGTGGTTCTGGGATCTTTGCTCACCGTTCTCATGATCATTTTGACCCCACGGGATGAGATCTTGCGTGGAGCCCCAGATCGAGGGAGACTATCAGTGGTCTTGTATGTCTTCCATTTTCTGATGATTGCTCCCACAGTTGATTTTTTCACACCAAGCTGCTTGCCTATTGTAGATTCACTCTTCCCAGTCTGGTGCAGGTCTACAATACTTTTCCTGGTGTCCTTCGAAAGCTCTTTGGTCTTGGCCATGGCGGCGTTTGGAGTCTGACTGTTTGAGGCTGTGGACAGGTGTCTTTTATACAGATGATGAGTTCAAACAGGTGCCATTCATACAGGTAACGAGTGGGGGACAGAAAAGCTTCTTACAGAAGACGTTACAGGTCTGTGAGAGCCAGAGATTTTCCTTGTTTGAGGTGACCAAATACTTATTTTCCACCCTAATTTACGAATAAATTCTTTACAAATCCTACCATGTGAATTCATGGATTTTTTTTTTCACATTCTGTCTCTCACAGTTGAAGTGTACCTCTGGTGCAAATTACTGACCTCTGTCATCATTTTAAGTGGGGGAACTTGCACAATCGGTGGCTGACTAAATACTTTTTTGCCCCACTGTATATCTAGGAGAGGTTTCCACAGCACAGAGACAACCATCATTTACACCTACGTCCAATTTAGAATCAGGTAACCTAAGATGCATGTCTGTGGAAGATGCACCACCATAACCCTGGTCAGCTGTGAAATGAGACTCCAAAAGGAGACAGAAATACTGCAAGCTAGTAATTTAATGGTCTCCATATTTTAATTGAAAAAAGATGCAAAATAAAAAAAATCAGAGGACTCAAATTAATTCTCTTGTACACAAATTTGTTGAGAAATCTATTTGGAGGCAAGTTGTTAACGCCTGGAAAGGGAAAGCAAAGTTCGAGTCTTGGTTGAACAGAGATGAATTAATAATACGATAAAAGTCAACAGTTTGTTCTGCTTTTAGGGGAAAAGAGGAGCTGATGCTTCACTTCCCCCGACACGGAGCAGATTTGTGTTTTGTTGTCACGACGCTGTAACGGCTTCCTGTAGCGCTCCATGTCGCTGAGTGAGTCTGGCTGAAAGGTTTCATGTATTTCATAAAAATGTGATGAGTCCTTAAAAAAAACGTTGTGTACAGGATAAACATCCTCACCTTGTCCTTCAGCTTGCTCTGGCTCCTGGTCTGTGGGAATACTGGGAGGTAGCGAGGTAATGTGGATCTGCTCAGGAGCGGGGTTTCTGCCTGGAAGCAAACAGGTAATTATACTGGGATTAAAGTGATTTATGTAATCAGAGTACATACACAGAATCAAATCCTTCACACACAGAAAACTATGAGAAACTATGTACAAATGTGTAGTCGGGGCTCCACTCCGTTCTCTCATATGTGTATGTATTATGTATTCTAATACTTCAAAAGACATGTGCGGTGCTGTGCAAACGTCTTGAGTCACGCCTCAGTTTTTAAATTTTTCTTGCAAAATGTGAAAAAGGTGCAAAGATTTATTGAAACATGTGCAATATAAGATAAAAAACAGAGTTTGTACAATTATAACGAGCTTGAAAGTCGATATTTGGTGTGACCAGTCTTCGGGGTTAGTTCTCCAGGCCTCTGGAAGGACTTTCGAAGCTCTACTTTGGATGTTGGCTCATTTTTTCTTCTGTCCTCTGTCCAGATGTCCCTATAATGCTTCTATAATGTCGGGGTCCAGGCTCTGGGGAGGCCAATCCATGACTGATAGACTTCCACTGTATACTTTTCTGTGCAGGTATGACTTTACTGCACTGACAGTGTGTTTGGGATCACTGTCATGCTGAAAAATGAAGCTTCTCTCAATCAGACACTTTCCAGTCTTACAGGCTAACAGATGCAGACACCCACCGTGTACCTCTAATAAAAGCCTGAGCCCCCCAAAAATAATGTTACATTGCTTTTGTTGCTCATTCAGCTCAATAGTTACAGTTTTTATTCATAACAGCATGCTTTTTAAATGATTAAGCATTTTATTTGAAATCACATCAGAAAAGAAGCCTGTAATCACACATTTATAAGTATCAGTATTTTACGCACATATTTTCTGTTTACAGCGCTCATCACACACTTCTAAATAATATTGGTACAATTAAACTTCCACAGATGGACAATTACTTTTATTATAGAGTCATTTAGAATTTTATAATATAACACACGGGTTACTTTACTGATTTAACTGCAGCTCGCATCAATACTGTAAATTTAATGAGGGCAGTTAAGGGGGTATAATTACCTAACAAGTTCCTGTGATAGTGTAACTTTATACAACAGGAAACGATAAACCCAATAAACACGACTAGGTTAATATGAACTCTGTGACACGATAAATCTGTCACTATAATATCCTTAATTTGTGTCTGTGTAGATCTCCAGGCATCATCACCTGTGCTCCACGAGGAAACAATCCAAAGGGAAAACTCACCTGAGCGCAGGAAGGAAAACATGTTTCTTCTTTGTGTCTTTAACACTTTGAAATCTTCTCATCGGACGAAACCAGAACTAAACTTCTGAACTCCAAGCCGCTAAACGTGTCCTCGCTTCCTTCTTGGATCCAGTGGAATTTACGCGGAGCAGGAACATCCGGCAGGTTGGACATCCTCTCCACGACTGAAGGTGTTGACTTATCGTGCAGGTAAAGAGGAGGAGGAGGAGGAGGAGGAAGGGGAATCTCCCTGAGGACAAAGTCACACATATAACCTTAAACTTTGATAAATGATCCCGTCCTCTTGCCACTTTCTACCACGTGACCAGGTTTGCCCGAACAACCTGAGCTGAACAGCAGGAAATGAGATCTTGTGCAGGAGATTTCAAAATAAAGCGAACGACCTGGTTAATATTTTAATGAAACATTAATTTTCACACTCGTCCGGGTGGGAGTGAAGCTGAAATCCACGCGTCAGCTTTTTTTTCTTTCTTTTTTTCTTTTTTGTGCTGGCTTCAATTCAAAATTAAAGTCACATCAAACGTTCCGAGCTGCAATTTTCAAAGTAAAGTCCACATGAGGTAGTGACAGGTACATAAACAGACTAGAGTGCTCTCAAATTACAGGGAAGTGAAATTATTCACTTTACCGCTTCAAACTTTGGACGTTAAACGCAATTATTAACCTTTTATCTGCGAAATTTACACGAAAACCTATTTTTTTGTATTCAAAAATATATGTATCTTTATAGCCTGACTTACATAGCAGGTTTTGTAAAAGAATAATCACATCTCTGTACGTATATGGTAATTTTCTGTGCACATTTTAGCTTTCATTAGAATAGACAGACTTTAACTGCTTATTATGCAAAATTGAATTTAAAGTTTTACTTGCGTCTCAATGTCTGAATAAAAAAGGAATTTCACTTTCACGCCACACCTCATGTTCTTTTAGGGACGCTGTATATTTGTATTATCTGACAGCTTTTTATTAATCTCTGACAACTTAAGTATAACGTTAACATTTAAAAACCTGAATAAAACCTGAATAAAAAAATAAGAGCAATGCTACAGTTGTAATCAGAGGTTTACATCCACTTATCATGAGCATGGATATTATTGGGATTTTAATGAGTTCCTTGATTCCCCATTTGGTTAAATGTTCCAAAATGTAAAACTTATAGTACACAAAGATGTCACATTATTGGTTTTATTCAGAGTCTCGACATTGGCTTTGTAAAATAAGTGAGTATGGTTAATTAATAGTGACAGCTATACAAATACACAACACATCAACACCTTTCCATACTGCCGGGATTAGCAATACAGACACTGACAGAAGACCATCAAAACATAAATTAAAGGAACCTAATGCAGCCGTTCCCACAACCTCCATAACGAGGTTGACGCACGTCTGTGTCCATGAGAAACTTACTTTTACTTTTAATCAGGTAAAATTGTAGCTTTAGATACATTTCTCTAAAGAATTTAGCTTTTAGTCATTTAATACTAACCTGTAATCATCTTTCAAGACACCTGGTGTGAGTCAGGTCCCTAAATTGGGCGGCACTAGCTTATTAATTATTTATTTTAAACTTAATTTATAACCCGGAAACCGTCCAGAAACCAGACTGGGCAAAACAAGCCACTTATCACTGCTGTTTAACTAGCAAATCAATCAATAATGAAGTTATTATTAGGAGCAACAATGTGCTAAATGTACTGGCTTGTTAAAAGTGAGACAATGAATCTAAAAACACTGTGAGCCAGTGTTAAGATACCAAACTTGTGTGTGTTTTGCTCTTGTTATAACTTTAAATAGTGCAAATTAACCACAAGAATACTGATTAAATAGTTTGTTTCATTTTTAAAATCGCACAGTACAATAAAACACGTCTTTTGTTTGCTTTACAGTTAATTAAACCAACTGTGGTGCAAAATTATTCGATTTAAAATTAGACAAGACAAAGAAATGGATGTGGAAGAGAAGAATGTTTCTAAATCCTTGTTAATCCTGTTGCAGATTGGTGTCTTGTTGACCAAACAACGATTTAATTGCAGCTTGCATCAACAGTGCAGTTTAATGAGGACACTCAGGGGCTAAAATTATCTTTCCTTGCACATGACAACAAGTTCCTGTGATTATGTAGCTTTATACAACAGGAAACAACAAATCCCATTAAACACTAAAAGTTTATGTGACACTATAAATCCGTGCTATAATATCCTAAACACATAAACTAAAAAGAGAACATGTAAAGAAAAGAATATGAGCGAAGCTGAGAAATAAAACTACTCAGACAGGCAGACAGGTGAAAAGGTCTGAATAAGGTTTCTAAAACACTAAGAGTCCAAACATACTGGAAGCTGGAGACAAAATGTGTGTTTGTTTTGTATTTTAATTTTTAAAATGCTGAAATTATTAACAAAAAATACAAAAGATGCCATGCTCTCAACCCTTTAATTGTGGTATACTGCTGTTGCAGTATTTACATGTAATGTGAATTTAACAGGGTTGCTTTCATGCAAAAATTAAAAATCGAGATGTTTGCTTTGTAAAATGAACATATTTAATCCAAAGCCATAATTATTGTCCTTATCAGATATGTTGTTGCAAGGATACATTTAAAGAGTGCAGTCACCTCCTGCTGCAGGTGTCTGTACGCCCTCTAGCAGCAGCAAGAGCTGTGATTTGTTTTTATGTCCAAGAGAGACTTGAGCCATTCTCTGGAGTGAGTTACAACAATGAGAGCAGCCACTAGGTGGCGACAAATGCTGACTGATTTACACTCCGGAAGCGCCACTCTGCTGAGAGCTCACTGCACTGATGTGTCACTGTGCTGAGCTTTTATTTTACTGACGCCTCAGTTACACGGTGCTCTCCACGTTTGAACATCACACACCAGCTTCATCTGCTGGTTTTATATTCTGAAACTCCGGATTCATCGTTCTTTTTAACAACAGGCAAACTGAGCGACTAGAGCTGGGAAAAAAGAATTACTAATAAAATCAACGCTGGCACAGAGAACCTATTTATTTTATTATTGTTATTTGCCCCTGTCGAGGCGATTATACTTTATTAAATGTAAAAAAAAAAAAAATGTGTATATATATATATATATATATATATATATATATATAAAACAAAGTGTTGATGTTTTAGTCTAGTTTAGTTTTAGTCAATTCACTTACAAAATTAAAATAACTAAAATAACTGTGCAGGAGATGTTTACTGATGAGCTGACGACATTTGTCAGCACACATGTGGAGGCTTTGGTACAAATTTCCCGACCTGTTTTATGACTGGGTCACGTGTTTGTGTTGAAATATGTGTTGTGAGCTCATGGAAGTGGTTTGCAAAGCGGCTTGCATGTGTGCAGCAGCAGACTGCAGTAGCAGCGTATGTATGCGATTCATTAAATAGATGCTTATCAGCTGGGCTGTCAGCTGATTCAGGATGACATCTGCTGGGACTGTTGTGCTCTGGTCTGATGTTTTAGTTTAAGGTTATGCGAACTCTTAAGTAAAACCCAGTATTGCATCATACTTCAGGGCACAAAAGAACGTCTGTTGAAGCCCTCATTACTTCACCGGACACGTCTGTGCAGATAATGCTGCATAAATACTCAAGAAAATATACTTTTTGCTGTTTTTGTCTGTGTTTGGCTAATACTTTAACCTCAGGCAGAGAGCTCCCAGCACAGTTGCCACAATACTGGTAATGTTTCTTTTATAGTCTTATAGAAAGTAATAAGATGCCCAGCTTTTCCAAGGTTATGATTTAAGATTAATGGCTTACTTAGAAAATTGTGACCAATATGATGATGATGATGATGATGATGATGATGATGATTATTGTTGAATTTAAAGCAGAAGGAAGCTAGTTGTAGCTTCAAGGACCTTGGAACCCTGCTCTTCGAGGAATAAGCTTTTTAACCAACTATGACTTTAACTGTGATCTTCTTGGCTCTTACAGAAAGACTTTTAGTCATCCTTTAAGTGTAAGGATATTTTTTTAAAATGAAAAAGCATATAGATAGAGTCAGATTTAGTCAGTAACAGCTGTGAGGCCAAGCTGAACAACCTTGGGCTCTGTGAATCAGACACAGTTATTAATACAACAAATCTGTGAGCGAGATTTGAAAAACTGCAAAATTGACTTTTTTTTTTTACATCCATCTAATCAAAAAGGAATTAGAGGCTAAATAAAAGCCTTAAAACCCTGAGTTATTAAACAAAATCTCAGTTTCAGTTCAGCAAAAAGTGATGTATCAGAAAAAAATGATCATACCAGACAGAATTCAGCTTTGCATGACTCAAAGTTCAATAAAGATCCTTATTCATCTCACACTGTGCCAGATCTGGTCCTTTGCAGTTTTTAAACTGGCTCTCGTGTCAGTGTAAAATTCTGTCTCATCCATTTATAGCTAGAACTAAACACACAGGTGCAGCTCTACAGCACCTGTAACTGTGGACTAGCTGACACAGAATGGCTACAAAAAGGAAATCTGAAGCTGAAGGAAGTCAGTTTCACTGGCGGTCGAAGACTGAGCAGCCTTTATCCTTACCGAGTGTAAAGACTGTGTGTTGATTGGCCACAAGACTATTTCTGTTGTAAAATAAAGTAATTAGCTTCATCACTTTGATGTTTGAATGTAAATATTAACACAAATTATGGACTCAAAGACAGAGAACAGAGGCTTAATTTTATGCACCACCAGCTGCATGGCAGAAGGGTTCAGATAAACTTTTGTTCTGCTGGTTCTTCACCAAACTTCCTGCACAGCTGTTGGGTTGTCATCCTCGGGCAAGGGCAAGATTAAAGATCAACTACTTTTCTTTAACACCAGGCTCAATTAATTCTTATTAAATGACCAAAGGTAGGAAAAGCTATGATATTGAAGCTTGTGAAATGGGTTGGTATTCTATGCATTGGATGAGGTCTTAGGTCTTTACCTGAAATGTAAAGGGGAACATTTATGCTGCCATGGCCGCTGAGGCTGGTTATGTTTGGACTCGTGTTTAATGTTTTTCTATGTCACTATCGCAGTAATTTGGCTCTCATTGATGACTTCTGTTCTCACCATGTAACTCCAGTCTCTTGTTCTGTGTCGTGTTTAAGGAAACTGTTTACCTACCTGTAAGACTTACCTGCCTTGCCTCGTGGAGATCCATGCTTGCAGCCCTGCACCCTCCGCTGAAATCCATATTCTCTGGTTGCTGTCTCTTCACCTCTCCTGGAACCGAGCCTGCCCTCTGGCTCTTCTTCTCATTGCTCTAACTCATCACAAGTAAGGAATACAAACTACGACTCGCCGCTTTCAGTCAGCCAGTCCCATTATTCATGCCAGTGCCATTCCTTTTTACAGACCCTCTCAGACGGTATGCATAGCTTCCAGCCCAAGGGTGTCAAAAATAAAGCCTGGGGGCTCCAGTCTGGCCCACTGGGCGGCTTTGGAAAATGTGAAGGAGGACGTAGAGTTTAGATTTTTAACTGTATTTTTGCAGCCATAATGCACCAGCATAAATCATAAGTAGCAGATAAACAGTTAAATGACAGAAAGCTCCTGTTTTTTTCACTACATTTTCGACTGCTATGGAAATTTGGTTTTTACAATAGTGCTAAAAAATAAAATAAGGATATATTCTGTGAATTAACAGGACAGTCTGCACGATCGCCTAACAGAACTTTTTTTGTCATTTTACACATTTATCTTTTACAATTTATACCCAAAGAGTCTGACAGACTACTTTCCTTTTCTACAGCAGAATTTCTTAAAATCTGAGACGTACTGTTGGACTTACATTTCTTTTTCTTATTTTAAAATATCTTGGTTGTTGCTGTGAAATTCTTTGCACTGACTCATCATTTCATTTTGCTTCCTGTCTTGAGTTTTTTATTTTTGCCTCCCCTGTTTCCTCTATTGGTGTTCTGTAGGGTTGTTTCCTGTTTTCTCTGGGTTTCACTTCCTGTCTGTGTTGATATTGACTTGTTATATGCACCGATAGTCCTGGCCTCCTCTTTGCCTTGTTGCATGGCCTGTTATGTTCCTGGTGGAGTTGCTTAGTCATGCAGTTTGTTTCTCACCTTTTGCTGAATAGTCTGCTTTACAATCCAGTCTTAAACTACAATAGTACACTACACTCCAACATTTGCAACATGTTATTTTTATCCTTTTAGTCTTTTAGGGTAGCTTTGCATGAATCATAGTGCTTATTCATCCTATATTGGGGGTGTGTTTGAATATTAAGGTTTCTAAGTGAAATGGCATTGAAGTATCTGCATGGGGGCCACAATATGAGCCTTTTGAAGTCTCCAAATACTGAAGAAAGGAGCTTCAGTGCTTCCTGTCTCCCCTCCCTCAAAAGACGATAGATTTAATCATCCTTTATGAGAAGAGAGGAGGAAATGCCATCCTGTTATTCACAGCGACCGACCATCTGACCGTTCATGAAGATGATCAGGAATACTGGCAAAGAGGCGAATATCATGTAAATGTTATTATAAGTGTGTTTTTCATTTCATGCCATAATCTGCTGAAATGTTGTCAACAGCAGCCTGTTAAACTCGCAGCTGAACTCTGAAAATCACACTGCTGGAACAAAATCTGCTGCTTATCGACGAGCCGCCTCGCACGAAGCTCACAGATTTAAATAGCCGAGCTACTTTGGGCTGCTCCCTTATTCACCAGGGGTCACCGCAGCGGGTCGCTCCGCATGTTTGATTTGGCAGATTTTTACACCAGATGCCCTTCACGACACAACCACCAGGGGATTTGTGTCTCCTCCCAGAATCAAACTGGGGATCATTCGCTCGTTGTGGGGCTACCAATCAGAAGATCGGTGGATTTAGCTGTGAGTGCTCAGCTAAAGGTGCTGCATAAGTCTATTTATCACTTGTTAGGAGACCACGACACCATGATTTATATAAATTCTCCAAATCCACATGATGATCTACATTCATTGATCAAAATGCATTTAAGGTTCACTTTGCATTAGTTATCTGTTGCTGCATTGCAGCCTTTCGTGAATTAGTGTTTACTTTGGGGAAGCTGGGGTAAGTGACGCATGAGACAAAATTAGATTTATAGCTTCGCATTAAACTGAACCAAGGAGGGGTGAAGGAGTTAAACTGCGTCATCTCTAAAAGAAGGTAAAACAAGATAAATAAAATAAGATGTATTACATTATATGATGCTTTTCCTTTAAAATGTCCAGCTTTTGTAACTGATACTTTCACTGTTGGTTCCTTCATGAAACAAGGAGTCGATTCTAAGTGTGAATGTGTGATAAAGAGGGTTTTTCCTAACCCTTGATAAATTCTCCTTCACACCTTTACTTCACTGATGGCAAGGACAAGTTAGGAGAAGAAGCTGAAAATGATTGCATTAAGCCAACTTTCTTCTGATTGGTCACCTGTTAAATGGCCTGAGATGACCATGTTAGGGACGCTCTCTTTCTCTGACATCATACAGAGCCAAGAGTTGGAAAAAACATCCTGAGAATGAGTGTTTAGATCAGTGTGAAGCCTGAGCTTTTAAATCACAGAAATTATTTGCACATGAGCTGACCTCATTATTTGAAACTTTGGTCATGTTTAATATGAATATTCACCATAGTAACAGTATATAGATATATGACAGAAAAAGAGAGAAATAAAACAGACTTGATCCCCTGTAAATAGGGTTAATCAAGTTTTAAAAAAAAATTCTAAATGAAGGATGTCCCGCTTTATTTCCAGCACATCACTACATTTCCACACCAGAAAAACAATGACACACTCAACCAAACCATGCGTTACGCTACAGGTTGGGTAAATAAGAGACTGAGTGAGACTGAGAAGTAAGAGATCATCCGATCCCCGTTTTTTTAATCCAATGATTTAACTTATTATCAAATTTGAATCAGCACACAGCAGCAACAAACTGTATTTTAGCTGAAAGAGCTGTAACACACTGCCATTTGTCCTGCTGACAAAAAGTTGGTGCGATGAAATTGGATGTTTAAGTGTTTATTTTGGCAAGCACCATTCGAAATAGAGCAAATTTTGTCATGTGCTTATGTAATGTGATCAAGAATAAAATTATATACCCATGCAAAATTCCCTGTGAAATGTACATACGTATCTTTATTGCAGAAAGGTTAAAAGTGTAACTGAAATCTTACTGATTTCTTTATTTCTTTATTTATTTTTTGTTTCTTTTTTTTCATTTTTCATTTTTTTTTTTTTACTCATTATGACTTATTGTCCTGTTGTCACCTCTGTGGAGCCCACATGTTTGTTTAGTTTCAGTTTTCGGTCTGTTTACCAGCATCGGTTTAGCTTGTAGAAATTTTTTTAAGATCATGATACATAGCTGTCTGGAAATGCTTGGCATGTATGGAGTTACATGATTTCCTCTAAAATCATACATCCGTACAAAATCAAAGTGAGTAAAAAAAAAAAAAACACAAGAAGAAGAAGAAGAAGAGATACAAATCAAACCAAGAGGATTAAAAACAAAGAAAAAAATGCTTCTGTGCATCCTGATATTGAACTGGAAAAAACGTCTCATCATCTTGGATCAGGTTTGTAAAGCCTGTTCACATGTTTCACGTTTGATGTCTTTTAATGCTTTTTAATCCTGTATTTTCATCAGTTCTTTAATTATTGAAAAGGAGCATCTGGCTTTCTTTTGTTGTATGAAACAAGAGGAGAAACCCTCGTGTGTGCTGTCTGTTGATGCTCCGGGCATCACTCAGCTCCTCACGGGGCTCCTGTTACTTAGTCTTTAGTATTCAACATCAAGTCCCTCCTGTCATTTACATCGGGACACAAAAGACGGGGTCTCATCCTGTCGTGCCGCTCATACGGTGGTGACCCTCATCACCACCTCCCGGTTGGCGGCAGCGCTGATCCGCGGGTCGTTGGGCCTCAGCTGGCTCAGGATGTGCAAGATGGTGTATCCACAGTGGTGGTTCAGAATAGTTCTTAGCCTCCTGCTCGGTCGCCCGCTGCTGCTGCTGGCCAGACCGTGAGGGTTACCGCGAGAGCCTCGAGCGCCTGTCTTACTGCTCGAACTCACCGGGTCGCCCAAGTCCTTCGATTTCTCATAGTTCAGTACTTTCCACTGCTGATTGACAGCCTGCCATCGCTTGAAGATTCGATACACCGACGATCCCTCATGGATGATTAGGCCTGGGTGGGGAAGAAAGCAGAAGGTGAAGGACAGTGCATGGAGGCAGGAGATATTTCATGAAAGGTAGCCGAGAGCTGCATCGGCACCACAGGTAGAAACTTTCCATCTCATCTGTGGTTGAGAATAGACAGTTGGCAGTAATCACAGTACAGATATCTGATGCCATCTGTTCTCACTGTTGTCTTAGGCGGGCAGCTCGCAGTTACACAAGAACAATCAAGCCAGTCGCTCCAAACCTCCCCCCAAAAACAGTCTCTTGTAGTCTGCAACATCATCAAAAATTTGTTTGGCTTTTAGTGTAGTTGTTATCTCCTACCTATGCACCATCTGCCTGCTTAGTGTTGTAATTGTGCATGAACTTAAAAGCCAGAAAAATGTGAGCTGAATACAAGCTTTCATCCCCGCGCTAGTTTGTCCTTGCATAATCCAACTTATGTTTATTAATATTTTTGTCATTGCACAGTGCATCCTGTTTTTCTTTGCTCGTCTTGATGTTGCATAATGCAGCCTAAGCCTTCGATCTACATCTTTTCATGTTTTCAGCTCCTGCAGTCAACGACTCCTGTGTGACATTTTCACACCTGCACTGAGGCTGGCTCCAAAAACGGAGTCAATTCCCAACCTTGAGCTTTTCTAGGACTTACCAGATGGAGGTAGGGTATGAGAATTGGACATTAGCCAGTTTGTAACCTTTATCAACTTACCAATAATGGACTATAATGACAGAGTGCATCAGAAAGCCACTAAATCTGACCTTACACTCTTAATATTATATATTTATCTTAGTTGGACAAACTGAATATGCTCCCTCTTAATAAGGATCATTCAACCTCATCTTAATCAACCAACAATATGAAATGTTTAATCAAGCCATGGAAAATTTCACCTTCATACTATGAATATTTTCAGAGTTACAACCCCTTGAAGTATATAGGGATGGGTTGAAATTTGACACTTCTTAAATTAATTCAATTTAACAGTGTTTTTGAGCTGTCGCCGTTAATCCACACAATATTTGTAGTGCTAAAAAACACATGTAAACTCTCTTAACTGCCTGAACCATTTAATAATTGGCATAAAATTCTAATTCTTTTGAAACTGGAGTGTTTATTGAACCTTCTGACAAACTTAAAAGAGGAAATTAAATGCCGCTTTGAACAGGAAAAAAAACAGGATTAAAAACTACACCGTAAAAAAAACAAATCCTAAAAAAACAGTAATATTCGGGCAGCTGGGGCGCCAAAATAATACCAGAAAATACCAGAAAAAAACTTTCACATGAAAATACGGTTATTTTCAGTAATGACAATACAGTTTGTTGCCCTAATTTTACATGGGATTTTGCCTTTTTCAAGTGCTTTTGAACATTAAACTAGGAACATTGTAACGTGATTAAACAATGAAATTACCTATAAAAAAGGTCAATGAATGTGGCAATATGAATAATAATACTTAAATGTACAGAAATATAAGGTTAACAGTTGGTTTAAATAATAATGGGTTGCATTCATATAGCGCTTTTTGGGACCCTCAAAGCGCTTTACAATTCCACTTTATAATTCCCCTCTGGCCATCACCAGTAGGTGGTGGTGAAGTGTCCGAGCCGGGGCTCGAACCGGCAACCTTCTGATTACAAGGCGAACTGCCAACTCTTGAGCCACGATCGCCCTACATCAGCGGTCCCCAACCCCCCGGCCTCGGCCCGGTACCGGTCCGTGAGTCATTCGGTACCAGGCCGCGAGAGTTGAGGCTCAGGTGTGAAATGTATAGTTTTCAGGGTTTTTATCGGTTTTCAGCGTTATTTTGTTATCGTTTTTATCGTTAACTCGGTTTTCCTGGGTCTTTTCACGTGTGTTATGAATAAATCTTCTTTTTTTCGGTACCAGTACTAGTTTTATTTTGTTGTTTTTATCCGCGACACCTTAAAGGCCGGTCCGTGAAAATATTGTCGGGCATAAACCGGTCCGTGGCGCAAAAAAGGTTGGGGACCGCTGACCTACATAACAATAATAATAATAATAATAATAATAATAATAATAATAATTATAATAATAATTATGTGATGTAAAAAAAGTTTATAAGAATAATTTTATATATTTCTCCATAACATTACATTTGAATTTAACAGTTCAATCTTTCAAATAATAACGGACAAATATTTGTGAAATTATGATACATTTGTGAATGTATTTTAACAATCTAAATATGCATATGTACAGACAAATATATTTTAAAAATGAGAAAATTATGTTTTATTACATTTACAGTGATTTTACATTAATTTACATTTTAAATGTAAAATCAGTTTATTTATGTAAATTTAATGATACTCTAGAAAAACAGTACAAAACTGTAAAATACACAGTAAAATACTTTTATATTACTTTTTTTTTTTTACAGTGTACACCGAAATAAATGTTACATCCACTCCAAGTGTCACGATCTAAATCTAAGACTACCTTAAATATTAATTTTGTTTAGCATTATTTGAGCATCGGTATCATGAATATACCATAATTTCAATAAATTTAATCTCTGTGATGAAGACATGACATGTGGGATAGGTGGCTGGCAAAATTAGAGCATGTCGAAAGTTTTTTTTTTCTTAAATTTAACCACATTCACTGAACACTGAAATGACACTAATGTTCACATGTTCTATATAATAGTTTAGACAGATCACACAGCTTTATGTCCAGAAGGAGTTTTTCTAAATCCCTGACGGGCCTGGATCGCAGAGGGTCTCGGGGTCAGTGGACACCCTCTTTTCAATTTGTTGCTTCGCTGCCCATTTAGCCTGTAGCAATTTTCTTTATGGCTCTAATTCCCCTTTTTCTCACCTAACTAAACTTAACAGTGCACACCCACTCGCTGTGACCCTTGTGGTCACACAGAGTCCTCATCTCCTGGCTCATCTGTCGATCCTGAGATCAGCTGTGATCAGACGGCCAAGATGTCCCGAATCTGCTGAGAACAAATCAAACCTCTACAAGCACTTGCATAAGCAAGATGCTGCCATCTTTTATACACAGTCTATGATGCTGGCACAAAGCTAGCCATGAACGAGTGTTTGAAAACCTCAGAAAGACTTCCTATATGTTTGTCATGGTCGTTGTAATATTTGTTGTTTTTCTTATGTTACTTTTGCATTTTTCCATGTCATCCTGCACTCTGGGTTCACCGATCAGTGTTAGTCATTTTATTCTGGTTACTTCCTGTTGTAGGTTTTCTTTCTTTCCTCTTCCTTGTTTCTCTGCCCCTTAATTGTTCCAGTCTGTGTTTTGTTCTACTATCAGCTCTTTGTGTAAGTATATGTAGTCTTTCTTCTTTGTGAGACCATCTGTTTACCTCTCAGGTCCATCTTTCCCTGCACCTGTGCTTCCTATCTCATGCATCGACCTTCTTAGTTTGTGTTGTCGTTTTTTTGTTTTGTTTTATTTTTACTTTTTGCTTCCTAAGTCATCATTTGGGTCCTCCCATGCTCTAATCTTGACAATGTCCTTTTTAAGAGGGATTCAAGCAGTTATGTGTGCAGATTAAAATGTTGGTGTTTTATTCTTTTCTGGCAATCACACAGCTGCTGTGAAGTAACGAAAATTGATATAACGAGTAAAATAATGCATTGCATTTAAAAAAAGTAAAGAATATGTGTAATGCATGACTTTTTTGAGTAATGACCCGATTTCTTTGGTGTCATGTGTGCAGCCTCCTGCAGCTTCTTCACCTAAATAATTTCCAGTAGTGCAAACACATCTGAAGCTGACTATTTCCTGCTGTGTGTTACATGACAGAACAACTATATCACGTCCCAAACGTTCACTTATGAAAGCATCTTATGTTTGTGTGTCAGTCTTGTGTCTCTTTGTCTTTTTACCTATGCAGACGATATCCATGAAACCGTACATGCCGTAGCAGATTTGGAAGAGCAGGTCCTGACGTTGCCACTTGGCTGAGGGGCTGAGGGAGGACCAGATGAGCCAGGAAATACTGGCGATGAGGAACAGGGAACCCAGAATAATGGCTGCTATCTGCACCTTCTCAATGACGGTTAGAGAGATGGCCTGCCACTGAGGGAGAAAACACTTTAAATCAGTGGTGGGGGAAAAAAATCAGGTCATTTACAGGAACAAAAGTACCAGAGGAACAGTGTAAACATACTCCTGCACTCAGAATAAAGGCTATGGCTTTTATAACTATATGATTAACTAAATGTCAAACCTAGGTGTGAACAAAAATGATGTGAAAACATAAAAAAACCCCGATTAAAACCCACACAGAAAGTAAACTAAAACTAGCCAAAGCTAAACCCAATACAGAGACTAACTGAAGTTAGATGGCCGCTCCTCCCTGAGCCTGGTTCTGCAGGAGGTTTCTTCCTGTTAAAACAGAGTTTTTCCTTCCCACTGTCGCTAAAGCAGGTCTGTTGGGGTTTTCTTTGTATTATTGTAGAGTCTTTACATGACGATATAAAGTTCCTTGTTTTGATTTGGTGCTATATAAATAAAAGTGAATTGAACTGAATTTATATCTCTGACTCTAATAGAATAGATTTACATGATTCAAAGATCAAAATAATCCCTGTTAATCCCCCCAAATCACATTCTGTCCGAAACAGAATATGATTTATTCCCTTCCTTTCCCGTTAAGCAAACCTGCCTGTGATTGGCTGCCCCTCACAAACAAAAGGTTTGAACATTAGATGGGTGTCATGTGTGTGCTCGCAGCAGAACTGTGGAAATATGCCAACAGACCCCATTATCTGAAAAACTAATATTCACCATAGTAACAGTATATATATATTTATACAGGAATAAGGAAAAACTAAGTCAACAGGTTTTAATTAGATGTAAAACTAAATAAATAAATGAATAAGAACTATAAGGACTCGTTTAAGTTCGTCATCTATGAATTTATAAGCATTTATTTTTGTCTTCACTCCCTCTAAGTTTTACTTCACGTGTTTGCTGTCATTTTTTCACAAGTTCGGCTTTTTCTACAATCCAGAATTCTCCTTTTTCTCTTTCTGTGGTTCATCGTGTTTGTCTTCCCCTATGGCTTTTTTACTCATTTTATCGACCTTTGCTTTTCCTTTCCAAGTCTTATTTGCCCTTTTTTGCGACCGCTGCTAAGTTATTAAAGAGTTTAACTATTTTAATTTTGCCTCCTGTGTCCTGCGTTTAGGTCCTTTTCTTCGTGTGCACTTTCAATTCACGGGTTATAAGATTGACAGATTCAATAGATAGTAGAGGTTAATAAATTTAATAAAGATCACCCTCACACTAATTTAGAGTCTTGACTGGTGTGTTTATATTCCTTCTGTGGCTATACACTTTTAATAAAATAATAGTTTGCCTCCTTTTTGAAATTATATGTCCCATGGCTCCTGCAGAAGTACTTACTGCTGTTATAAGGGCTCAAAAGCGAAGAAATTATAGCTTTAAAGCTTATCTGTTAAAT
Organism: Maylandia zebra; assembly: GCF_041146795.1. Taxonomy (NCBI): domain Eukaryota; kingdom Metazoa; phylum Chordata; class Actinopteri; order Cichliformes; family Cichlidae; genus Maylandia; species Maylandia zebra. The sequence goes on from NC_135186.1 coordinate 32,619,333, forward strand.
GGGTTGCTGGATATAAGACCTAAATGGAGGACACCAAGTATTAGGTCACAAAAAGGAAATAAAATAATAAAAGAGGAAGAAGAAGAAGAAGAAAGAACCCAGAAGACTAAACTCAACTGAGATGCAAAGAAACAAAGAAAGGACAACTCAACAGGAAGAGAGGGGAAACCAGGACCACACACACACACACACACACACACACACACACACACACACACACACACACACACACACACACACACACACACACACACGACAAAACACAAGTGGAAACAATAAAGACAGGGCAGACCATCACAAAGGAGAAAAGCCACAGACACAGGAAGTAAATGCACAGGAGACACCCGAGGAAAAGCAATTACCAAAGCATAACAAAACAGGAAGCGGAAACAATAAAGACAAGGGAAGAAGATCAGAGGAAGACAAAAACAAGGAAACACTGGGGAAACCAAGAAAGCACGAACATGAAAAGAACGAGCAGAGGGACCAAAACAAAAAAACACAGAGCCTTAGCGTTATCACACGATTTCCCCTGTAATCTGTTTACAAAGCAGTTTAAGTCTATTAAGTCTTGTGAAGCTGAAAGTGCGACATTCCTAACATCGGAGTGTCAGAGTAAAGCAGCACAGCGTGGACATGCAAGAGTACCTGCAAGTTGTGCATACTTAGTCACACTGCACCAATCTTCTACATTACATCTCACCAGAGAGAGAAAAATCCTCACATTTGACAAGTTAACACACACACCAACACACACATGGCATCTTTTCAATAGGTTTTAGAGCGATTGGCTGCCTCTGAAAAGGAGGGCAGACGGACAGTGACGCAGAGGGAAAATGTGTCAGCACAATATGGCAAACAGTCCTCACACCACAGCGACGGCTGAGAGATTTGTTCAGGCAAAAGAGTGTTGGGTCTGCTGCAGCAGCGTTTGTATATTTTATTATGAAAGGTTAGCTGACAGCAGCAGCTCCTCTTTCCACGTCATTAAATCTTCCTGCCTCCATCGCCCATGTGTTTTAGGAGCTAGCACCTCAGAGAGGAGAGAGCATTTTGTCATCATTTCCATATTCACACGCCATCATCGTCTTGTTTATGTGGCTGTTTATCCAATACTTTGAATCTTAGTCAAAAAGCACGTTGGACAGAGCCACGCTGTGCTGGTTTGTTTGTGCAGTCACTGTGAGTCATCTGGACAGACTCACTATCAGTGTTTTAGATCAAATTGTGCAACAGTAATAATCACAGCAAGAGGTGTGAGGCTTTGTTTTTTTCCCCAGACTTCACCGTGTTTGTGCTGCAGACTCCCCTCGTGTTTACCTGCAGTGGGTTCTTGGTGCTGATGGCAAGGACCTGGTACTTGAAGTAGCAGAGCTCGCAGCTCCAGGAGCCTCTCTCGCTGATCCAGCGGATGAGGCAGGGTTGATGGGTGCAGCGCACAGAGCCGTCACAGCGGCAGGGGCTCAACAGCTCGCCCTGCAGGACACGAAGAAATAAATACATCAAAATGTTTTCTCATCTTATTCAGCACAGCTGTGTACCTATTAAAGCTATTTGAGATTATATAGAGCAAAGACGTGGAGGTGAAGCTTGGGGGAGGAGTTAAAAACAAGAAAAAAATACATTTAAAGCCAAACAAACTGCAGTGCAGCTTTGGTGCAATGAAGATTATCCAAAACTGCAAAGTGAAGAGACTTCCTTTGCCAATAACCGTAACTTTCCTCATTAATTTGCAACATTCTGCTCCTTTCTGGCTCCATACTTAAATTCTGGACTAGTGTAGCTTTGCATGATTCACTGTTCAAAGTAATCCTTATTTGTCTTACACTGGGCTTCAGCGCAGGCCCTCAGTTCACCTTGCCTCTGTCAGTGCGCCCCAGGGCAGCTGTGGCTACAATGTAGCTTGCCAGGGACTAAGTAAAGCGCTATACAAATACAGGCCATTTACCATTTACCATCTGTTTAAAACAAGCTGTGTTAGCTCCTCCTTTAAGCCAGCTTTCTTCTGACTGGCTGATCCTGCTAAACAAAAGCTTTAAACACAAAGTGGGCGGGGCTTCCATGTCTGTGATGACTCTCTTTGACATCATAGAGAGCCAAGAGTAGAAAAAACAGTCTAAAGTCTGATCTGTTTAATATGAGGATCCACCATCAAAACTATATATGCTTATAATACAGAAAAAGGACAACCATTAGAGTTCCACTTGGAATTGTTTTCCTTATAAATGCACAAGTTACACTCAAATAAATAAATAAATAAAATTGTCTCTTAACTTCCTTACTTTAATCTCAGGGTTGCCCAGTTTTTATGAATTCATAAATTCATGACTTCAAAGTTGGAAACCTTCACAGTGAGTTGTTTGGATAATATGCTTTGAATATTTTTATTTTTATCTACAACAGATAAACTATAAATAAATGTAAATTTTCTACACTTAAAACATTTAAGCACATTAATATTAACAGTGCTCTCTAGAATACATGTATGCCACAAACACTGTATAAAGTATTTCTTATCGTTTATTTTAGAAACGTGCACGTTAGAAGTGAAACTGAAAAACGAATAGCAAACAATTACTCATCCTTTCAATCAAATATTCAAATATTCCGGTCACACAGCGAGCGCTACAGATTGCTGGAGCCCACACAAAACAGTCTGGACTTTAAAAAAATAATAATTCTAATGTTTGTGGTTATTGTTTGGACGGAGGAGGATTTCGCACATTGACTCATATGTTGTGGTGCAGAAGAGATGATTGGTATGTCGTCAACAATATTAAATATAAAAGTTCAAACAAAGAAAATGGCAACAAAGAAACACTTTTTTCAAACTTGCTTTGCTGTGATTTCGGAAAAGCTGAGTGACATTTCAACTCAAGTTGAAGTTTTTATATAGTTATAAATAGATAAACATTTAAATTACATAAAGAGACTGTATTTGAACAGGTCCACAGTATAATTAAGGAAAAAATGTACCATTCTCTCTGAATTGTTGATCGTCACTCCTAAAGTTGTACATTACCTGTTTTAGCTTTGTGTTTATGAATGAATTAATACATTTCAATGAATATATATATATATATATATATATATATATACACACATATATAACATTTAAAGTGCCAACAAGGTTTTATGTGTGTGTAGTTGGATGAACTGTTCATGTGTAAGTTAAAAACACCAAACCATCAGTTTGTGATTATTATTCATCCCATCAGCTAATTTTTGGTTTGTTTGAAGGGAAAATTAAAATCTTGATAGAGTGACATGAATCATCTCCGTATAAAATGAAAACGTGTCTTTATGACTCATGTCACACATGAAAGCCGAGGACGGTTTTAGCTTTCTATATCAGGGTGGGCTTTTAGGAATAACAGTCAGGAAACAAAGAAGGCGTGCATAGCCCAGAGCTACGTAGGCCACATGCTAGAAACCCCCCCTCCACACACAAACACTTCACTGAACTAATCTATTCAACACAAATTAACCGTTTGTCCCAATCGATACACAAGTCGGATGAGGTTACATGGTTGTGTGATGTTTTTATAAGGATTTGGAGTGATTGTGTCCAGTCTGAACCATCTGTGCGGTGGAGGGTCTGCCACCTTCAAACAAGCCAACAAGAACAAGACTGTGGATGCAAGTGGTGGAAATGAGTTTCCTCTGAAGGGTGTCTGGGCTAAGCCTTAGAGACAGAGTGAGGATCTCGGCCATTTGGGAGGGACTCATTGTTGAGCTGCTACTCCTTCACATCAAAAGGAGCCAGCTGAGATGGTTTGGGCATCTGATTAGGATGCCTCTTGGGCACCTCCCAGGCGAGGTGTTTTGTGCCTCGAGGCAGACCCAGGACATGATGGAGAGATTATATCTCTCGGCTGGTTTGGGAATGCCTGACTGTCCTCTTAGAAGAGCTGGAGGTGGTGGTTGCAGGGGGGGAGGTCGGGGCATCTCTGCTCAGACAGCTGCCCTGCAACTCAGAACCGTATAAGCAGCAGAAAATGGATGAATGAATGATTTTTCTATGTAAGGAACTCATTAGCAATGCAAAGTCCAAAGAACATAAACAGTACAGAAGATCTGAAAAGTGATGCAACCAGAGAATGTAAACAGCACTCTTTGACATTGGTGCAACATATTAAATTCACATAAATTGTCTTTTCAAACAGGTCAGGATAACTCACTCCTCTTAAGCTGAGGTTACATAATTTATTTTTTTTTATTTTTTTTTGACGATGACTTTGCCTGAAGTCTGACCAGCCACCACAAGCGACAGTGACCCCAGTTCAAGGTCTAAACATGTACTCACTGCTATTATTCCACCAGAACCATTTCTCATGTTTTAACAGCATGACCCAACATTTAACTGCCAGTTTGGTCAACAGTGATGCAAAAAATAAACGTTATCTGTTTAGATAAACAAATTTCATTATTAAGAGGAGCAAAGTACAGTCATTTATTTTCTTCTTTTTAAATATAGTAAATATAAAATAAATGAAAAAGGTGAATCATGCAAAGCTCCCTTACTGGAGATCAAGAATGAAAATATGAATTTGGAAATGTGCAAAATAGTTTCTCTTTTATAAATAAGAGCAAGCAGTTCCTTGGCTTCTGTAGTTCAGGAGTGTTAATAGTCATTCTTAAGATTAAGTTGTTATTTTCTGAAACTGTAGATTATTTCGTTGAAAAAATTCAAACTGTGTGTTGGTCTCAGGTGTAGGCAGGATGTGAAACAACCAGTAGAAACGTTAAGTGAAACTAAAATGAAAAAATGTGATCTTGTTAAGCGAACAGAAATTTTCTGGAGTGATTATGCTGATATTTAAAATATCTGTTGAAAATGCTGAAAATTCTGGGGTGTGAGGTTCTTTTTGGGAGAGAAAAGTTTAAGGATGTCCTAGATTGATATCAAACACCCCTAGTGAGACATTACCACAGTTTCTAAATAGTTCTGACACATTGATGAGATCTTGAGAGGATACATCTTTCTAGCCTTTAAGCTTTGCACTTAAGGCCACATATGGGGAACTACTTCTCCACAAGGTCTCAGTTAAAATTGTTATTTCAACACGTTTTCATTACAGGCGTTCTTCGGCACCAATGCCTCAGGTTTAGGCACTAAAATGTACTTGTTAGATTTATGGAAAATTGTGTTATTTAGATATAAATGTTCCTCTACACAGCTTTAACCCTGCACATGAACTGTCGAAAGGCATTTGTCAGGTTAACTAGTACATGCCCAAGCTACAGTTTGTTACGCCTGTTTGTGCAGTTGGTTGTGAAATTAAGATCTTAACATGGTTGCATGAGGGGGTGTAGGTTCATAAAGGCAAAAAACAGGTCATTCTAGCCTGCAGCTAGGCAGCTGGCTGGCTGATTGCATCATAATTTATCATGTATGCTGTAACTGAAGGTTTTTGAAAATAAAATATACGTTACTGTAATGGAACGAGACTATTCTTTTATAAAGTGCTAAATAAATGCTCAAAACAGATCATTTTAGCCTGTGGATAGGTGGTTGCCAGGCAACCTCATGGTGTCAAAATCAAGATCAGGAGAAGTTTTAGGGACATAAGCTGGATGCCCAAATCCTGGTTTTGTGGGAGGAGCAACCAACTAACCAACCAACTAACCAAGAAAATACACAGACGACCAGTCCCCGCCTCTTACTCACTGACGGCTACGATAGGCTCCACCCTAACCTGAATTTTAGATGGGTGTTTTGCGCAACCAGCAGTCCAAACCTCAACATATTTTTAAAAAATTGTTGAAAGAGAACTCACGTTTTTTTTTTTTTTGGATTTTTTCAAATCTGGAATCTGTTAGATTTTTTTCCAAACACATTTCCTTAAAATATGTTAGCACCATCTTCCTGGAAAACAAGGTGATCAAAAAGGTTTGGCGACTTTTTTGTAGGGGATGTTTGTCTAACCAGAAGTCAGTCCTTACAGTTATTTCTTTTCAGCTGTGCGTTATTTGTTGTTGCATTTATTGAATTGAGTTTGTCTCTGTTTGTCCTTTTTTCCCTTTTTGAGAATGCATATCGCTGTTTGTTGAACATAAGGAGCAGTATGTTGCTTTTCTTTTCATCCCAGTGTTTTTATTTTTGGTTTTGTAGCCATTGTGTAAAATAAAAAAATATGTGATTTAAAAATGGACTTAGTTACACCATACCATTTCTTTTCTCTCTGCTGTGCACATTTTCATTTATGCCCACCACAAAAGCAAGATTTCAGCGTGTAATGAAACAACTTACTTATGAAGCAAGAAATTCACTGAGCGCTCAGCTTTTTCTCTTTTTCCTCTAAATTAAAAGGGGACCTTAATAAACTCTCCTTCCCTTTCATGCAAATTAAATGTTGTGTTTCAGCAGGGGGATTTGAAATAAAGCCTCCTGGTGAGTGAAAGCAGACTTCCTCCAAAGCCACAGTTTATTTCAAACCATTGGAAGGCTGAAATAAAATAAAATAATAATAATAATAATTCCCCCCAAAAGTCACACTCTTCTCCTGTCAGCAAAAATAAAACTGACACTTTTCTGCCCATCCCTTCACCTCCTAATGATATTCATAGAGTCCATAAGATGCAGGCTTGAGTGGCTTATGGACCAACTGTCTCTTCAGCACCGCAGCAGCACCTGAAGCCTGTTGGCATGCTCACCACATTAAGGATGAGCGCGTTCAGGCTGTCACCACCGTTCATCATCAAACATCCATTTTGTCAGGCAACTCAGCATTCAATGGCACGTTTTCATGTAGCCCGTGTGCCTCGACTGAAGGAAAGGCAGCAGAGATGGAGATGGTGAGGGGGGAGTATCACTGTGAATCATTAGTAAATCAATGAATGGGCACAGCTTGATCCGGGGCCCAGTTGGTGAAGGGCCATGTTAGCACTCTGCAACAGCAGCGGGGAGCGGTGAGGCTTCAAGGGCAGCCAGGTGAAGGAGAGAGGAGCCACTGAAGCCTGATGCCGATTCACAAAATCTCTGAGTTTAACCTCACAACAAACTACACCTCAGAGTGAACACAAACAAAGCCGGAAAACACCAAACACACCAACAGTCAGATCGATGGACCGAAATATAAGACATGGGCTCATCTACTCTTGGCTCTGTATGACAGAATATCAGAGCGCAGATAGTTCTAAAGGTAAACAACAAAAAACACCTAAGCTAAAAAAGCGCTAAAACCTTTCAAAATTAACTGAAACTCTCGATGGCATGTGAAGAAACATCAACTGTGGCGCTTTGGCCAAGAATGGAGCGATATCAACTGAAGCTGAGGTAATGCTGGGCTGTACTCTAACTTAATACCACCTTGTACCACTAGATGGTGGAGTGTCCAATCTGTTGCAAGTCCAACATGACACACCCCAACATTACCATCGCATTCAGATGGCTCATTATCACAGCCCGAAGATCAGAGTAGCTACTTTTAGGCCCTCTCAGAAAGACTGGCCAGAGTGGGAAGTGATATTCCCAGTTGGGAAGTGGAAAAGTGTTGGCTCACTTCCGAAGAAGTCAAAACAAGATGTTTTTTTCAACAAAGTTTTCTGTACGGTAGTAAAAACCAGCACAATCACGCACTTATGCCTTCAACCCAGCTGTGGCAACAGCAGTACAACACTTGAGGTCACACAAATCAAGACATGCAAGACCAACACAAATGGCAGCTTGCAACAGTGGATGTGGCTTCAATTTGCTGTCAGTAGTGTCATACGGTGCTGTTTGCGAGGTATAATATGGCCTTTTAACAGGAACTGAACCAACAATCTTTAAATTGCCAAGGAAATATATAAACCACTACTCTAAGAAGCCATCAACCACCAGAATTTCAGACAAGACAAAAGCTGTCTGGTGTAAAACAATGATACTGAAACTTGCTGGTAAATTGCTGCCACCTTGTGGAGAAAGTTTGCATTGAATCCTAAAGAGGGTTTTTGCAAAAATAGCCTTTATTGCAGTCAAAATTCTGGCTATTTATACAGAAGCTGTTCAAATCTTCTGTTAACGAACCAATCAAAAGAAAGCTGGCCTAAAGAGGGAGGAGCTAAAACTGATTGTTTAAGACAGAGGATTAACTGAGTCACCAAGACCCAACATAAGATAAACAAGGATTATTTTCAACTGTGAATCATGCACAAGCTACTTTAGCCTAATACGGAGCTGGAAATTAATATAATAAGCATCCTTCAAGCTAACAGTTTTATCTCCTGATTAAATACGACTACATTCAGAGGGTGGGTGGGGCTCCACATTTTGTTAAGGAACATCAATAACTCCTATTAAAACCAAAGTGAGAGATATCAAATGGAATTTAATGTGTTAACTAGTACAGTTTTGACTTATATGTAAATTTTGTCTTTCTCTTACTTCAAAGCTTAGTGCGTCACTAAGCTAAGCTAAAGCAAGCTAATCATTCATGGTAGGCTATCACTGATTTTACTGAGTGCAACTATCTCCTAATTTTTTATTTGATGAGTTGTTTGGACAGGATTGTGTATCTGTATCAAGTTAAAACTGAAATCAATTAATATTTTCATTTAAAAAATTGAATTACAATTAAACGTTTTGAGCTGAAATGTGCCCTTGGCTGAAGGTTCAAACACTTAACACAGGTCGAAAACATGACCTGAGACCCAAGAGAACACAAACAAGATAGATGATATTTCAGCCACATGTACAAACACTACGAGTGAGACGCTACACTGCAAAACAGAGCCTCATAACATTTTGAATTATGAGATCACAACTAAGTGAGAATCCATCTTTCTTGGCTTCAGGCTTTACACTTACAGACAAACTACAACAGGTTTGGCCCAGTGAGTACTGGTCAGTAAGGCCCAGTAGAAATGTCTTTTCAATGTATTCTCATCCCAGGTATCCTTTGGCATCAGTGCCTGAAAGTTTAGACAGTGAAATTTACCTGGATTGATTTTTTTCCCCCTAAAAATCAAACTCAAACTTTAAACCCTACAAACTGAAAAAAAGAAGTTAGATCATGTTGATATAAAATCCTTGGATTTAAAACTGGAGGCAAAGCTGTAACACCCTATGAGACACCACAGTGGTAACATTTGATGTCTTGCAACATACTTCTGCATTTTCAGCTCTTTCATGTAAACGACTGTTCACGGGAACTGGTAGGAAGCACAAAAAACAAAAAACAGTCGGGTATTGATGAGGAGTTTGAATTTCTGGCACCTAGATGACAGAATTTGTGTTTTTTTTCTCTGGAAAAAATTATTTTTTCTAAAATAATTTCACTCACTAACCTAATAAAGTAGTATTTAGTCATTTTTTTTCTTTCTTTTTTGTGCTGCCCATAAAGAAGGTTCATTTTTGTGTGTAAACTTAATAAAAATCTTTCATTTCCAAACGGTGACTCAGAAACATGAATCTGTTCACAGACTTGGCAGAGTACTACCTGTTTCATCACTACAGGTTTTATGCACCAGAGAGCTGCGCTTATACAAATAACACTTCATTTTTTTTTATTTCTGTTCGTCTGCACTCTGTCGTTTCCCCATCTGGCTCGTTTGACCTTCCCACTTATAATAAAAGTGTCCCGCTGCATAAAGATTGAGTTCGGCAGATGAGCCACATGCCACTCATAAACTTTAAAATAACTTGGCTGCTGACATTATAAAGATAACACAGAGAAGGTCAGAAATATACAAGGAGCTAAATAAAAGAAAAACAATATGAAAGCAAACATTTGTAAAATGTCAAAGCCGTCGTTGAGTCTCTGTGTGTCTGCGCTACGAGGCCGGACGGAGAAAGTTAATGTCATGATCAACTAGAGCAAACTAAAAACAAAGACCTTTAAAAGCTCTGATTATCATTTCAGACCTTTCCCTCAGGGATGTTTTAGCAGAAACTGCGATACAGGTAATGATCGCAACTTTTGCCTAAAGGAGAAAGTGACTCATTTTATGAGGCCCCTCAAACACTGAAGAATCAGAAACCATACTTTTTAATCAAAGGCTGGTGTTGTTTGCATTCACCTGAAGTGTCACCTGAATTCAGCCCAAAATCAGGTTCAACACTCAAACTCGCTTGATGTTCGCAAATATTGCCAAGGCTCAGAGGACATAGATGAGTGAATTTAGTTTGGAGAAACCAAAGTGAGTCTAATAATGAATGAACACATAACTGATTTTAAGGGGAATAAACAACTGCATGTAAAAACAAAAACATCCAAATAAAATCACTATAATTGGTTCCAGGGTCATCACAGATAATGTCACTAATAATAAGCTGTTAAGGTTGTTTAATGAGATATGTTTTTACATTAATAGTTTTGTACTGAACACCCTGTTTTATTTGGAAAAGCCTGCTTTCTATTTGAAGGATATTTTTGCTTTTGTGAGTCAGCCCCCTGCACCTGAAGGCAGCACACAGTGTAAAAAACACCGAACGAGACATAAAAGGTCACATCTGGACCAGCAGGATGAACTCGCACCAAAATAAATAAACAGAACATGTAGTGATAGACTATGCTTGAGCACACAAAGACGCCGACTCTAAAGCACTGCCATGTGCTGTCATAGTCAAAAGAACCAAGGCACTAACACCTGTCTGTGGCACTGAATCCGTGACATAAATAATTAGAAATGGATCCCAAAATATGTTGTTTCTTTTTAAAAATACAAAGCTCGGTATTATTTCAAACACGTAGGCGCTGCAGTTTTACGTAAAACTTACGTCAACAGTAAGAAATAATCAGTTTCTTAGGGACTATTTCAGTAGTGGATTAATACAAATTAGGTGCTCTAGCGAGTATTTAGGACAGGAGGTGTGTGTGGCACTGATTCAGAATAAACTGTGTGTTCATGGTAATAAGGGAACATGTCACCCACTATAACAGTGTGGCTCATGAACTCCTTCACTGAAAATTTGCCAGATTTATGTTTTTAAAGGATCAAACGTGACAACCTGTCCACACCTGATATGAAAAGCGCCATATCTCACGATTCAAACAGCTTAAACCGCTTTAAGATGACGACACCAGAGCAGCTATCGCTTCTTATTTTGTTGCGAGAATGTGCACCCAATAAAACGGCACTTTATTGCGTTTTCTGTCATCTGTAAAAGAAAAAGACACGCTGAATCGTATCGTGCTGCGCAACAGCCTCCAACAAATAAATAGTTTAAGAAAAATTCATTTTAAGGGGTAAAAAGGTCATTTACCACCAAAATTTTACATTTAAATGTTTCCCCTCTGTTAGTGCTGTTTGTGCATCTCTTTTATTTTGGTGGGACTTGCTCAGTTTTGCAGATGCTGGTGTAGATGTCTATTCTTTTTTATTGTAATGAAGCTACTGGCTCTTGGCTTGTGGTGCTCAAAGTGCTGCTACTATTACTAATAATGCTACTACAACTAATAATAATAAAAACGGGAAAACGCAGCACTAATGTCTTTTTCCAGAAAGCACAACCCCGTTACTCAAAACAGTCCACAAACCTACTATTTTCCGTCTGCTGAACTAGATACCTGTCTTTTTTCAATATAATGGAACTAAATGGCACTCGCATTGTGCTGCTCAAAGCATGGAAAATGAAAAAATTACAAAATAAAAATGAAAAACTCAGCTGTAATGTCTCTAAGGTCCCCGGTATTAAAAAACAAAAATCCACAAACCTCGTTCTGTTCGGTTTTATGTATGTTTCTACAGATCTACACCCACCAAGCAGACTGAATCTTCCATCTACCTGCGACGAGAGGGTCGTGCATGTGCGGGACAGGATATAAATATTAATGGCGGCCCCCCTCACCTTAGCCAGCTGTCCACTTCCTCTGGTATGTAGAAAATAGTTCAGACGAGCAGTGACAGCAAATAAAATGCCCATAAATGTAAATAAATGACAGCAAAGAACTGAATTAAATGGCAAGACTACAAATTATTGCCAAAAAGAGGTGTAAGCTTAAGCTTTAGCATATTACACCTCCCTGTTTTTACACAGCATATTCTAAACTACACTTAACTAGGATGTTTTTTTTAAAAGAGGCACAGAAGCACAGATTTTCAAATACATGTTTTTAGCCCTTGAGCATCACAAGGCCAGTGCCATTTAGTACATTTATAATAAAGACTAAGGCAGATATCTCTACAGCTGATATCTCCAAAACTGGGCAACCTACACCAAAATAAATGAGATGGATAAACATCACTGAAGGCCAGAGGGGACATGTGTACATTTAATTTGGGGCATGAACTGTTCTTTTAAAGTGCAACCTAGATTTAGATTAATGTGGCAATCCATCCATCCATCCATTCATCCATCCACCCAGAACATCCATCCATCCATCCATCCACCCAGAACTAAGACATTAATCTGTCATTGACTTTAAGGTGGATAATGCTCAATTATAGCTCCATAAGCATTACGTTTAGGGTAGCTTTGCATGATTCACAGTTCAGAATAATCCTTATTTATCTCATACTGGACCTCAGTACAGCCTCTTCCCTCGTAGCCCACAGTGGGCAGGCCACAGAAGACCCATGCTGTGGGCCCTGTGTGGGTACACCCACTCTGGGTCTGTGTGGGGTAAGTGTGGGTTTAACTCTGCCTGCACAACCACCCAGTTCACCCACTGTGGGCCCCACACAAGCATGTTTCCTGGGACGTGATGTCTTTAAGGTCCTCTTCCTTTAAGCCAGCCTTCTTCTGATTGACTGCCCAAGTTCAGGTTCATATTAGCAATATTGCTCACATCACAGAGAGTGAAAAGTAGAAACAAACTGTGTGAATTGAGTATAAGCAGCCGCATACGCCTGATGGAAAATGAGGAAATGTGTGATAGTTTATTTATAATATTAACCTCGACCACAGCCTTTCTCTTCCAAAAACCAGGTCATCTTTGTGCCTAAACGTAACCGAACCACAACAGCGGACAGATTACCTCCTGCCAAAGTAGGAGTCAGATGAGACGTGTGTCTGGAGAGCATTTTTGGACTTCATTTGTCATTAACTTTGAACATTTATGATTTTAATGAGCAACAGCGGCGCTCTAGAGTGCAAAACATTTAAGAAAAACAGACAATGATTTTAATTCAGATGAGCTGATTGTTTTTGTTTTCATGGGATTTGTTAACACTAATACTTAGCTAGATTTACCCTCATAACAACAAGAGGGCCAACAAACATAAAGGCAGCCTGCTACACACACAAATACACCCACACAAACACACACTCCTCCTGCTCGGATGAGCTGTCATGCATTTGTACCTCGAGGCCACTTCACAGAGCACGAAGGTGTTAATTTGGTGTGTCACTTCATGACTAAGAAAGTGGTCTTCCTCCTCAGCTGCAACCTTTAGACAAAAAAATTTAGGTGTGGAAGTACCCCCTCACCCCCACCACGAGCTCCTGACTGAGTGTGCCTGTGGAAACACGCCGCTGAGCACTACCAGAGTAAAGGGCAGGCCGGGGTGATTACCAACACCCATCTCCACCACCTCCTCTTACACCAACAAGCCAGTAATTCCCTGCAAGCCCTTTTGCGACGACTTTTGTGAATCCAGACTGCGTTAAGTGGAATCAGTGGCTGAGCGACTGTACCGCGGCGCCCGCTGACGCCTTTGACAGACAGTTAATAAGGATTCGTGCTCAATGCAACCCACAGAGGAAGGTGATTATGTCTGTAGGTAATTGGCCCGCTGACAGCGACATGATCCCCGGCCCCTGTTGTGACCTGCTTGAATAATGAAATAACAATGAAATGGCAAACGTGAGCTTCCCCCCCACACACGCCTTGGACCCATGGAGGTATGAGGCACTTTCCCTTTGAGTAGAAAGCTGAGTGCTGTGGAGGCAAAATAAAAGCAAATATGAGCATGAGGAGCTGATGTAGTAGTGTAGTTCAGGGTTTTCCCTCAGTGCTTTGTTTGCTTGCTCTTTGTCTGGAGCTAAAAGAGGCAGCTCAGAGCCATGCTGCACGATGAGTCACCTTGCCGGAGAGCCCAGAGCCCAAAACATGAACCTTTTATTAAAGGAAGATGTTTGAGTGGGCAAGACAACAACCTGGGGTCGATCCCTGTCTGTAACATCAAATTGCCTTGTATCCAAAACAAGGCTGAAGTGATTTATACTCAGTCCTGTGGCTCTCACAATACAAACTCTCAGGCAGATGTCATAAATTAGCACATGGGCTGTAATAACACTATACGCCTATCTTAGGGAAGTGACTAAATGGTAATATCCATCTGTGCTCCTAAAGGATTTACAGGGTTTCTAATTATCTCAGGCTTCGGGACTACCTGCTGATCCAGCCGGCACAGGTTTCCACACATCTGGTGAGACCAACATTTGGCCACAGACCAAAGCTACGCACTTATTGTTTTGTTTGGGCTCAAGAACTGGAAAGTAGGAGGAGAAAAATAGAAGCAATAATAGAAAACGTGTGACAAATTCATCACAGCCGACATCATTGTCTGACCAGGAACTGTGATCATCACACGATCAATAGTTGATCATCATGTTCTGTGACACATGCGGACGGGGGACAGTTGATTTACATTTACAAAATGATTGTGACTCATGCATATTCAGTGCCTCTCACTCTGTTTGTCATCCTGCAGGCCTAATTGGCTAACTTTCTTTGTTGCTATGCTGGCCGGATTTCAGATGTGTGGGAACTGCTGCCTTTCTGATTAGCTTACTTATGAAAACAGTGTTATTTAGATAACCAGATCACTGAGCATTGCATGCCCACAGGTGAGAAGAAGGACAATAGTCGCCTCTAATTTGAAGCTGGGAGGACTGACAGCGTGCTTGGATGCACAGACTGTAAAAATGTCTTGAGGCGAATTTGGGATTTTTAGGCTATAAAAATAAAACTTAAAAAAAAAAAAAGATTTGGCCTCATCTTAGATTATCTTTTTCCAAAGGATGTATCGGAGGGGAAGGTGGGTGGGAGAGATACAAATGTAGGACAGGATGGTAATATATATATATATATATACAAATACCAAAATGGCAGATTACACTTGATAAAAAAGGAGCAACTTCCTAAATCCCCTCCTGATCTGGAACAATTCATGCATGGTGAAATAGCTCTCCACAGCCCCACAAAGGCTCATTCACAGCAGTGTGAAATGTGAAACAAACACGCTGCCTGCCCGCCCGCCGTCCACGTAGGACGTGGCATCAGCATCAGGAACCTCACTCTGGTTTTTTTTTTTTTTTTTTTTTTTGCTACCTGCTCTGGGCCTTGGAAGCAGATCCGGCACTGGGGGGTCCGCAGGCTGCTGGCGGTGCTGGCCAGGGACACGGCGTCCAGGCCCACTTGCAGCTTGGGCTCCTTCTCCTCAAACGCCAGGCTCCGGGGCCGCGGGTCGCTGCCGTAGTACTCCTCCTCGTCGTCCCGGGAATGGCAGTCGACGAAAGGCGGCCAGCCGCAGCCGCCCATCCCCAGACCTCGCATAGTGGTGTTGGTGTTGGTGTTGGACCGTCTATCTGTGTCTGAGCTGGACTGTCTTGAATCGGATCGCATAAACACCAGGACTTTCAGTTCATTAAAAAACATGCGGATTCGATACTTGAACATGTTTGGCCACATAAAGAATCCGAAATAAATAAATTAAGTGTTTTTATCTCCCCTCCTCTCCCTCTGTTATTGTTATTATTATTACTATTATTATTCATACATCCGATATGTTCATGGCTACTGTAGTATGTTCTACGATGCCACAACTGCTAATTGGAAAATCCAGAGAGGAGATAAAGGCTCTCGCCCCACTGATGGCATGTGTGTCTAAGCCAATGCGGATGAAAGATTTTCCCTTTCAGCTGGCCGACACACTCTTTCAATATTCATTACTCAAACAACTCAGCAAACGCCGTCTATCTGCGTCTTCCACCGCACCCCAGAAAACATTACAACTTGCACGGGTTTTGATTTCCACGGTCCATTTTCCTGCGCTCTCAAATACACCGTTTGTTATTGTTGTTGTTGTTTCGCTTTGTTTGGTTTTGTTTTCCACACGCACCGAGGCTCGCGGCAAAGAAAGAAAGAACGAAAGAAAGAAAGAAAGAAAAAAACAGCCTACATGTTTTTTGCTACCCGAAGCAGAAGACCGCGAGAGAGTGGACGAGTGGAGGAGAGAGCAACACAGAGCCAGGAAATAGAAGATGGGATGTAAAATACAACGACATGCCATCCACACAGCCACATCTGAGACTCTTGTCAAGAATCATAATCCAATAAAAATAGAAAAGAAGAAAAATTAGGGTGCGGAAGATGAAATGGAAGTTTGATCTGGATGTGATTATAATGTCTTTTTTTGTCCCTCTCACTGTAGCATCCCAAGCGTCAGATCATGGTCCCCCCTTTTTTCTCCCTTTTCTCTCTATTTCATCTCCTTTTTGTAAAACCCCGGCTTGATCCACGAAGAATCCGTGCCATTCACCCCGACAATCCACGTCGACATCAAAAACACAATCCTGTGCATTTGCATTTCTTCTTTCCGTCTCTCTTTCCCCTCTCTCTCTCAGCAGCCTAGCTGGAAACACGGCAGCACAAAAACACCCGAAAGCCCCGTGCTTCCCATCTTCGCTCGATGTCCATCAGCATTTCATTGCAAGCCGAGAACACGGGAGGCAACGCTGAAATGCCAGAGAGAGGCAGAATAATAAAGGCACCCTGCGATTTTTCTAATTAGAGAGAGACGGGGAAGACGCGTAAAGATGTCTTCGTTTCCGACAGCAATTACACGGCAGTAATGGCATTGATTATTGGATCAGATAGATGGTGGTGATGATACTGCTGGCGCTGATTTTCCTCCTCGAAATGGTCGGCTTGGAGATTGAACCAACGCAGCAGCTACTTCCGGAACAGGGAGAGAGGCGGAAAAAAATAAAAGACTGTCATCCCGTAAACACGTCGCTGCTTTTCCTCCAGCCATCCGTCCGTTTCCCGATGGTTGAAACGCCTATCCCCGTGCTCCCAGCGGCTGGGCAGGGAAGGAGCTCTGGCTGCTTTATTATTGACCAGGCGCCGCTGTCCAGGGTGCTGATCTCCCTCTGCTGACGTGTGCGCTGCGGCCACATGCGCCGGGAGCCCGCGAAGTACAAACCCGCACCAGGACCCCTCTGCTGGGGACACCGGACTAAAACTCTAGCAAAGGTTAACCCTACAAGTTCCGAGGAAGCTTTTTAAATAAGCAGATTGGAAGAAAAACTCAGTTTAAAGGAGGTGCAGGATGTAACGAAGGTGTTTCGTTACTTGTTTAGAGTAATTTGTATCTTTGTTTTAGGTAACCCTAACCCCAGTGGACACTTTTCCGGACATATTTGCACTCTGCATTTTTAAGAAAACATTTACACATTAAGAAGCATGTTTTCAAATATTTATTGATTATGTATTGATCTGTGTAATTCCTTCTGTCAGGCACTTGAGCAGCTACAGGTGGACAGATGCTGTAAGATAAATACACAATATTAGCCACACTTGTAACTGTGTTTTAGTGTGGGTGCTGATTTTTAGTGCAACCTGTTTTCTCCTTTGTCTTCTCCAGGGTGTTCGGACCCCTTGGGACACACTTGAGAGTGCTTGGAAACACCAAGGAGGAAGTTGGTGGAGAGCTGCCACCTTAAGCTTTTAAATTTAAACTTGGATAAATAAAAATAAGAAAATGTGGGATGTGTTAAATCCTGTCTCTGCCTGCGGTGACTCTAGCTTTGCTGCTCAGTGGTCATTTGTCACAAGTACATATTACACATAATACAAAGTCACAAAAAAGTAAGCCATACATCTTCATAGACATTGTGCGGTTTTTTTCTTGGAAGCGAGTAGAAGTTTGAAACCCCGGAATCTGAACAGAGACAGAGGCTATTTTTGTATCTGCAGCACTTACTCTGGCCAGTCACACATTCAGATGGATGCAAACTTGGAGTTTAGTATCTTGCCCAAGGATACTTCGACACATGGACTGGAGGAGTCAGGGATCACTCCACTGACCTTCCGATTGGGACACAACCAACTCTACCACCTGAACCACCGGTGCCCCAAGGCAAACAACACAACCAAAGACTGTGTTAATGAGTCCCGATAAACATGGTGCATAAACATCTGTCCTGTATTCATGTCTAAGAATGTTTTATTTCAAAGACAGTAAATATTAGACAAATCCTATCCTTTTTCAGATGAAGTTTTGTAGTAAATTAATAACTAAAGCATGAGTTAGCTGCACAAATGAAAACAGTCTCAAACACTACACAGGCACAACTGCAGAGGTGTGGTAACAATGGTTAGAGCTACAGAGCTACATGGTTATAAACACATTAAGAAAAAGCAGGATGGGGGTTAAAGTGCGTGGACACAAACACCACCCTATGGGACGAAGAAGACACAGAAGACAGACCAAACTACATCTGCATGACGAGACCAAACACTTTAATGCCTCATGAAAGAATCACAATCTAAGCTCTAGTAATTCTGTCATGAGGCATTGAAATGGCAAGGCATTTAGCTCAAACTAGCTAATGAAACACGATTTAGAACTAAATCGTGTTCTTCTGAATAGCTTTGGCCACTCGGGTCTTGTTAAAACCAAGAGGAAAAATCACTGCAGCCTCATCTAATACAGGGTCAATACATCACCATTCAACAAGCAGAAACTGTTGACCACGTACAACAATGTGCTGTCCTTAACAGAAATGTTTTGACTTAAACGATTGATTATGTACCCGATTTGTTTATGCTGACTCCTAGTGGCCCTTCTTTGTAATGACTGGGCCAGTTTTTTAGCTTCTCGTTGGAGTGTTAGCTGGCCACGGAGAATGCAGCTGCACACATGCTGTGCCTTTGAGTTTATTTGCCTGTAATCAGCTCCTTTACTACTTTTGATAGCTGGATAGTGATTGATCTGTCATAGTGTTTCTTATTTCCTCTGACGTTTTAAATCTTATTAATTTGAAGAAGCTAACTGGAAGGTGCCATCTTGAGTAAGCTAGCTCATTACTGGTGTGTTCTGCCTTCTCGGTAAGCTGCGAAGTAGTTTGATTTATTTTGCTGAATCTGCTGCCATTTGCATGGAGTAATATGCTTGTATATTTCTGTGATCTTTCAGTTTTATTCCGCTGATATTTGTTCAGTAAACCTTGCAAAGAATTCAAGGACTTGTCGGTTTATTGGAACATCTACGTGTTAACTGGCTGTCTGGCTCTGCCTGAAATGCACTGCGAGGACAGCATACATCAGTATAACTTGAAGAGTGCAGATAATCAGTAGAGCAAAGAGGAAAAAGTTGTGACAGTTCTTTAAAAAAACTCTAGTATTTAGTGTGGTGAAATATTGTGTAATTTGATAGTTAAGTCATCTGAAATGTTAAACGTCTCTTGGGTGGAAAGTGATAATAACTCTTCGTGAGTTATGAGTTAAATAGACACAGCATTTTGGTAAAACGCTGTAATTTAAAAATTCTGAAATCACCTGGTTTAATACAACAGAGCTTAAATCAAACTAGTAGCAAAACTGCTGAATCAAGTACAAGTAATCTAAATTGTACTCAAGTGCAGTCATTTTTCTTGCCTCTGGCCTCATATCTGGGGTCCTTTCCAGCTTTTCTCATTACCTTTTCCAACCCTGACAGCACCACTCCGCCTGAGGGTCATTTCTGCAATACTGAGACCACATTTTCGTTATTCACTCCCAAAATTAAACTCTTAATGCAGTTTATAAGCCTCCTTCTCACATCCAGGAGTGGGTATTGAACCTTAAAAGAACTAGTTTGACATTTAGGCCATGTTCACACCCAGTATAGCCCTGCAGTGAGATTCAGCACAACAACAATGCGGGGTTGGAAAAAAAAAGTTGAACCAAACTGTTGCTGCAGGATCATCTGGCAAGATGTTGCACTTCTACCTCACAGTGTAAACAGGTACCACAGGGTTTCCAGAGTTATAAAATCCTGTCTGACAGTAATGCATGGATTACTGAACGAGCCTAAAGATTCAGTGGGTGTGTCTGCAAAGTGTCCGACAAAGATACATAAAATGACAGTAGAAAGAGGCCAATCATCACAGGAAGAGAGCAAGAAAACTCTGTAGATACACAAAAGGAAACTTAAAATGACCACACAGTGACAAAAAACAGCTGCAGAGACTAAAACATCTACAAAAAACATAAAGTGAGAACAAAAATATATTATTCTTCACAAAAAGGAGGAAAAGACAACAATAAATGAAAACTTAAAATGACATTAAAGTCTCAAAAATTGACATTGTAGGGATGCAAAACAGCTGGTGAGCCTAAAGCATCTAGATAGAGACATGGTGACAATGAAAAAGAGATAATGAAAACTATAAAGAGACACAAAATAACCACATGGACTCAAAACTGCTGCAACAACAGAAACATTTGTAAAGACACACAAAATGACAACACAAAACAATTACACTGACAGAACAATAACAATGATGAAATGCAAAAGGACCACAGAAATTGCAACAAGCACTAATCACAAAGAAAGACCAACAAAATAGAAAAAATGACAACAAAAGCAAATTAATGATCACATTTAGTAGATCACAACAATGATGGACAGCCACGTAACCACAAAAGACTCAAAATGACCACCTAGAGATGCGAAACAGCCACAGAGTCGTTTCTGAGGAGAAACAAAAGGACAAAAAGAGGTAATCTGTCACTTAAACAGACAAAGACAACCACAAAGAGACATGGAAGGAACACAGAGATTTAAAAAGACATTAAAGAGGATGAAGATGGTCAGGCAGAGACTCAAAACAGCTGGAGACAGTAAAACATCTGAAAAATGACACAAAATGACAACAAACCAGGGCAACACGAAGACAAAATACGAAGACAACAATGAAGAGATATGAAAGGACAACAACGAGACTCTGACTGAAATGTCACAAGTCACACAAACGAAATGACCAAAAAAGATGCAAAAAGCAAACAGAGTTACAAGCAGATCACAAAGAGATGAAAAAATGAGGTCGGTCATCGCAACAAGAAAATAAGTCAACCATGAAAAGACATAAAAGGACCAAAAAGAGACTCATAGAGTCACAAAATGACAAGAAACACAAAAGAAGACCACTATGTTAACTCACAGAGTTGTAAAGGCCTTTTTGAGGGTCATGGTTGGATTACCGAATTAGCCCACAGGGCTCAGAGAGTCAAAGAGTCACTGGGACCACATGCAAAGTGTTATACATTACAAAAACAGTGAAGAAAGATAAAGGAGCCAACAAGAGGCTCAAAATATCCCCAGAGTCACAGAATGACCACACAGAGATGCAACATTGCTACAGAGACTGAAACGCAAACAAAAAGACAAACAATGACAAAAAAAAGTGGCCAGGCATCACAGAAAGGGACCAACACAACTCTGATGATCAGTGGTCACATAAAGAGAGCACTGCAATGGTGAAGAGACATGTGATGGCCAAAAAAAGACACAAAATGACCACAGAGACACACAAAAAGCAGTAGAGAGTTCAAGATCTACAGGAAGAAACAATATGACAACAAGGAGGCCAACTGCCACACAAAAAGATAAAGACTACTGTGGAAATACATAAAAGGACCACTGAAAGACTTGAAATGTTACACACATAGAAACAAAAAACCAAAAAAAGACACAAATTGTCAACCGAGCTATGAGAAGACTACATCGAGATGGAAAAATGAGGCCGTTCAGCACAAAAGAGAACAAGTCAACCATGAAAAGACATGAAAGGCTCACAAAGAGACTCAAAATGGCTTTAAAGTGTTAGAAAACGAAAATGGACAAACACGAAGACTGTTAACTTTACAGAGTTGTAAAGAGCTCGGAGTCAAAGTCGGTCGGTTGCCACACATTTCAACTACAAAGAGACACACAATGACATTAAAAAAGAGGAAAACCATCACAAAGGCCACCAAAAACAACAACAAAAGAACATCGAAGGACCGCAAAGAGCCGCAACATGAAAAGACTTCAAATGACCACACAGATCTGCAAAAAAAAGCTACTGATAAATGAGATAACGTTGAAAATCATCAGGAGACCAAGGCAACTATAATTAAATAACAAACGATGAAAGAGGTGCTTATAGCAGCCACATTAAATAAATGACCCTATAGAAACACTTATAAAAAGAGAAAATGACAACAAAACTACAAAAAGACCACATAGATACACAAACACAAAACAAGGTGGCAATCAATCGGGGATGAATAACACCACAGAAACAGACAAAAATGAAAATTAAGACATGGAAAATGTCCACAAATGCACAATATGTCAACAGAGAGAAATAAACGGCCACAAATGTGAAAAGATTACCACAAAGATGTCATAAAACAAAATGTCCCATGAAGATCGATACTCAGAGTCACTGTGTGTCTGATGAGCCATTAAATATACCAACTAGATACTTCAACAAAAACCAAAACGTGTGAAAAAGAGAATTTGCGGTTTTATGTGGGGTTATGTTTGAGCAGGACTATTTCTTGGCGGGAGTCCCAGCCAAGCCCTCGCCAAGAAACAGTCCTGAACATAGCTGCTGCTGCTGCTGGCTGTGGCTTCATATCTACTGTATAAACAGTGATATCAGCCTTCTCATCTAACTCTTTTCTTGGGAACATTTTCTGCCCTTTTCCCAAAGTATATTCAAAGGCTTGACGCTCTGGGTCTTGCTCAAGGGCAGCCCAACATGGTAGGTGGATGAGCACAGGTTCTCAGCAAAAATAAGACCAGGTATGGGCCAGATTTGTCAGAACCACTAAAAATACAGTTTCTTATTCAGTGTTTTTGCTGCAGGTTATTTTTAGAGGGCCACAGCAAAAGTTGGCTTCAAATAACTACCACCAATACTAGAACGAATAATTGAGTCTCAGGAAATAAAGCAGCTTATTGTATCTTTTGCCTTGAGGCAATGGTGTTAACCTCTGAACCACAATTCTCCAAATACACAAAACATGTACAAACTGAAACGTGTTGAAGTGGATTAAATGTTTTCTATTCAACACAAATAAACAGTAAAAGCTAAACTCTGCTCTTCACATATTTACCTTGAGGTCAAACTATTAAACCAATGGGGCATGTTGATTTAGACTGTACATGAAGGGACAGAAATAGACTTTAACTGCATCCCTTTTTCTTAATGCACCACTAATACTACTGAAGCACTTTTAAAGGTGCTTACTTTAAAGTCTTGTGTGTAAAAATGGATTAAAACATCCCCAATCACCAAATGCTTTGAACACAATGTAAAGACATAATCACTTTGACTCTATGTCTCTCTATTTTGTTGAAGAGATAGCGACTGCAGTAGAAACAGAGCTGGGCTGTACCGTATTTTTCAGACTATAAGGCGCACTTAAAATCCTTTAATTTTCTCAAAAATCGACAGTGCGCCTTATGTATGAATTGTGATTGTGCTTCCTGACCTCGAACCGATTTTATGTGGTACACGGCGCTCGAAAAATCTGTCAAAAAATGTTTTAGTACAACTTTGGAAGACATAGGTGTAACAATTAAGTTTAACATCCAGGCATCCATGAAAACAGAATTTATTAAATTTAACGTAGTTAGCAGGAAGTTAGCTTGCTAGTTTCCACCTAAACATGATATCATGTAGCATGTTCTGACTGAGAGATTTCTGAAAAATTGAAAACGTACAGCTCTGCTATCACTTACAACATAAATGAAGACAGAAAACTAAACAGCAGTGACTTTTGTAGGGTTGCTGAAGTTTGGCTAGCTGGTATATAACGATATAAAATTCTGAATTTCATGTCACTTTTTTACAAAGTATTCAGTGTGTAAATCCTCCGAGCCCTGTTCCATGACAAAAATATACTTTTGTCATATTTTGAGTTTAAAATGACCAGTTTGTAAGTGCTTGTCTTAATAAGAATAACTTCCTGTCTGAATGTATGAATCCTGCAAACTCCAACAACAAGCAGAAGAATGTGCAAGTTGCTGTAAGTAAACTTATATGTTCTAAAGGCTGGAGTCCTGACTGTAACTCTACAAAATAATATTATTATTATTTGTTTGTTCAATTAATTTTGCTAAGGAACTGATGTGTGAGAATGTAAAAAACCAAAATATTAAACAAGCTTTTATCGTCAAATTGCCTGTCTTGGACAAAAACGCTGTTCTTTCAATGAAACTGAGCGATACTCAAATGTTTTACTTTACTTCAAAATTAATTCTATATGATTGGGTTCATGTTTGTTTTGGCCTTTTTGCCAGTATCTATGATCTCTCTTTGCTTCTGTCTCTTTTCTCATTCCCCTCACATTCCAACCAGTCATGGCAGATTACTGCTGGTTCTTTCAGCCGGTCTCTTCCTGTTAAAAAGCAGTTCTTCCTCCCCACCATTCCCAAGTGCTTGATCATAGAGAATCGTCAGATTGTTGGCATTCTCTCTCTTCCTTACTTTACAATATTAAGAGCTTTAAGATGCCTGATGCTGTGAATTGGAGATATATAAATAAACGATTGTGCATAATAACAGCTACAGTTTAACCAAACACAACAGAAAAATATATATATTTAGTGAGCAGTGCATCAGTTTTCAAACTCCAACAATATAAAATATAAAGTTCTGATAAATATTCCTGTAATTCACTTCTTAAATAAGACTTGCATAGTATGTTATATTTTTAATTTACATGAATAAACCGAGGCTGCTCCTTTATTGATACTTGATACTAACGGACCCTGAGATGAGATTAGAATTCATTACATTTGAGCCAAAACACACCACCCACTACTCTGTAATACAGACTTATCCTCTATAAAGTGGACCTCAGCATGCCTAAAATCTCTATTAATATCTGCACAAAACTCTCAGAGTTGGCCAGTCGCTCCACAGGCGTTGTCCTTGTGTCAGGTTGTGAGGCTGTAAATGATGCTGTAAAGAGGAGAGGAGGAAGCCGCCGCGCTGCTTTTTATCAGGATGGTGCGACAAGGTAATTAGGGAAACATCAGAGACTCGGGTCAAGAGGTCACTTTAATCTGCAGCTTTCAGAGAAGAAGATGCCTCATTGCGTCTCCCTCTCCTGCTCTCGCACACTTTGTATTCTCCACCGCCGCAGCACTTCCCACAAAATCCCCTGTCACATTGATCTTGATTGATTTTTCACACTCTAGTTTGTTACAGTTATGGATTTATTTTAAGCGTAACATTTGTTTTGAGATACGGTGCCAGACTTCAGCTATCACGCCACCGTTTCCTTGTATCTACAGCTATATTTGTATGTGCACTGTTGCAGCGAGGTAATGATTAAACCGGGATGCAAGAGAGCAGCCCAGGTGCTTGTTTATAGATTTTTGACCGTCGCAAAATTGGTCAAATTCAATATGCTCACATTGTTTTCATACAGAACGCTGGAAAAAAGTTTAACACTCGTGATTTTTCTAACATAAATTAGCATTAGACAGCACAGAAATAAATGATTTTGCAAATAAACTATTACATTGTGTGGGAGGGCTTGTTATGATGATGCTGTGGGGGGTAAAGTAGGCTACTAACATTTATGTTTAATGGTGTGTAAACTTGATTTCCTCAACTCATCTTCTACCTTTGCCTTCCCCATTCTTTCTCTGCCTCCTGTAACTCATTTTTAAAACTATTTTCTTTATATTGCCCATCAACTGCAGCGCTTTCTCCCAAATGTTTTTTGTTCTTCTGATGTATCAACAGACTACCTAAACTACCTCCTCACCAACACCACCCACTATTTTCCAAATATGTCAGTTAGACTGATATTGTCCCACCATATTCACCACGCCATTTATTAATCATTGCTTGGTTGCTCTCATTAGATGTTTGCATAACTACCTTGGAGTGGGAAAAACCAGACATTTCAACCATCTGTCTGGTAGCCTCAGATATAAAAATATCACAAGACATTACTTTTACCCAAGTCACTACTTGAACAGTTTTCATTATTCTTATGAAAGCATTTGTATGGCTTATCCATTAATTTTAATAATCTGAGACGTTCATCTATTACTTACGTCTTTCACTAAAATAAAAGTTGTAGCTTCAGCAGGCTGTGTGCAAAAACAGGGCCATCCAATAGCAGACTGACAAAAAAAGTTTTAACCATAAATTTGTGTTTTCTGGAGCAGTGATCCAGACTTATTTTGAAGTAACATGTATGCTGAAATTCATGGATTTGAATATATTTCCAATCTATGCTTCCGCTTGGTTGTCAAGTGTGTGTGTCCTGTGTTTCCTTTATTCTTGTCGATCTGTCCCTCCGACAAAAACATTTATCCCTTATATTTGGCAAACTATTTGAATTTTTATTCTTGTAATCTTAGCTAATTGTTTGAGCTGTTTAGCTGTTACATTTAAATATTTAACGTTTTTAGCAATTATTTTTATTATAATCACTCAGTTTAATACACAGTAATACGCATATATTATTCTTAGCTATTTCAACAGTTTATCTAACTTACTAAATCTGTTACTTTTAGCTAACTTACTCTTACTTATAGCTAATATTACTAAATTGATTTATTTGTTATTTAACGCTAACTCACTAAATGCGTTACTTTTAGAGAGCTTACTAACTCTTGAAACTGAGCTAATTTTGTTAGTTGTAGCTATTTCACTAAAATGGTTTATTTGTTACTTTTAGCTAACATACTAAATTCTTTTTTTTTTTTTAGCAAACTTACTGAAATTTTTACTTTTAGTAAATATTAACATATTTATTCATTCAATATTTAATATGTTTTGCTAACTGCTGAAAAATGGTTGATTTATTAACTTCACACATTTAAAAGTGTCTACACATTTCTAAATATTTTAAACTATATCTTAAAATTTTGTGATAGCTTTTGGTTACAATTTGGTTTATTCTTCACTCTTAGCTAACTTGAATGCTTGAATTACTTTTACCTTAGCGAAAACTAGTTGTAAATGTTTCTAAAAAGATAGCTAAAGATGAATAACAGTTTAAGGAATAGATAATTCTCCCAGTGGTTAGTAAATGATGTCAATAATTTCTTTGCTATTAGCGAGGCAAAATGAATCAGAAAATCTCCCATAACTAAATAATTTGGGGATTGTTTCTTCACGTGGAGGTGAAGGCATGAAAATGGAATATCTTATGAAAGTGAAATACCAATTCAAGACCTGAATGCTCAGAATAACTTCTTATATCACCTGCACTGCCGTTCCAGCTAAGATCTAACAACATGCATCCCTGCTCTGTTTCATTATTGATAGGCAATATTGACCTGTTTGTCTCTCTTAACTGATGAGAATGATTTACCTTCCTGTTTGTCCTCGCTGAGCTGTGAGAAGAATCTAGATACAGACCCAATAAAAGCATACAGGTTTATTCTCAGTAACTCCCAGCATTGAGGACAAACTTTCACCATTGATGCAGCAGGTATGTATACAAAAACACATAAAGACAAATTTATTAGACTACCACTGAAAGGTTTATACCACAGCTGTCCTAAATTAACAGTATTGGTAATTGCCAAAATAATGTTTAGTGTTGCTGTAATGATTAATTCACCAGTAGGAACAAACTCTTTTATCAAAATAAAGTTTTTAATGATAGAATATAATTGTTTTTGTCCATGAATTTTAAAATTTACTTGTTTACTAAAAAGCTGAAAAAGGCACATTATTACCTTTTGATTAAGATGCCAAATTACAGTTATTTATTTGGCTCCCTGAACAGAAAAAAATAGTTTTAACAGTTGAATACACTTGATTAATTTTTGACTTCTCAGAGAAGTCCAGCGTCAGCTCAAATTTGGATATAAAAACGTGATATCTTTAAAATATTTGTGTTTTGCTTTAGTTTGTTAGTTTGTTTTATGACAGGCGGTCACATAAATTTCTTAAGCACTGAATTCCATTAAACTAACAGCTTGTTGGGGTCCTTTGGTGGCTCTGTGAGTCTGAGACGTCATAATACAGGGTCAGTGAGGTCAGTTTATATTTTATCATAAGTCATCTGGTATCAGTTTTAGTATGTACATGAACTGGGAAATTATGAATGATAAAGTTTCCAAAATGAACATTTATCTTTACCTTTTTACATTTCAGCATTTATCATATTGTGACCCTCTATTTTTTATAAATGTCCCTTTGAATGGGCTTAAACCCCAGTTTCAGAATCAGTACCTAATTGAACAACTCTTAATACCAAAGAGTATGTTTTATTTGTGCAACCCGACATATTTTTTTTGGATCTCTTCATTAAAAGATTTTTATTTTGTGGCCTAAATCAAATTTGCATCGTTAGTGCTCAAATTTAGCCTTGGGATGGACACAACTATTTCATCCCAGAGCAGAAAAGAACAGCATTCGTGAACCTTTCATTAAAAAAGTAACCGTTTGAGTGCAACTCGCGGTAGTTGAGGTTTATTTTTAACTTTGGTTTGCCAGTTTGTTTTTACCTTAGGGGCTGGTTTGTTTATATTGAATTTGAAAAAAACATATTTTAATATATCTTTGAGCCTTGCACTGTGAACTCCAGTGGATTCTGAATGCAGGGCTTTTAGTTGTAATAGTAGAGTATCCTCTGCTGGAAATACTATATAACAGGAAGCAGTTTGTTGGTCCCTACTGATCTGAATACCATGCCCCATGCTGACAAGCTATACATAATTAGTTCTGCCTAACGGACAAGCCCTTGTAAAATCCATTCACCAGAGCGCTGTGATATAATGGACCAAATGTTTTAAGATCCTGTCTTGATGCGCTTGCAGAGCCCATGCTATATCTGTAAGAGGACAGATGGCCATCCCTGTTGGTGTGATTCTCCACAGCTTCTCCAAACTAATACACCCGGCATATGGACATGCAGCACAGGGTGGGGGACTGGCACCGGGCCCTTGGGACAGCACGCTGACAGGACAGGGGACAGTTTCTAAAATGCTGGTTCCCAGCCACACTCAAGACCCAAAGCCCTTAGCAGGCATATTTCACTTACATAAATGTTCCTGCGTCTCAGGGAAACGAACCCGCAGGTGCTCGCTGGCGGGCTTCATCCAGCACCAGAGATTAGGTCACGGCTTTCATGAAGCAGGGGGCAGTGGTGCTGGTGACAGTCTGGCATGGGCCATTAAGATGAGGGCAGAAGAGCAGTTTATCCTCATTTAGGATAACCTTGGTTGAAAGGTATCAGGATAATTTCCTTGTGTGTTATCTCTATTCTCCTATCAGAGTGTTCTTGAGCTCTCCTTCTGCTCTCGCCACACTACCCCCCTCCCCCCAACCCACCCAACCACCCACCCACCACCACATTTCTGGACCGATCCCAGCTAAAGGGATTAATGGCCTTCTGAAGGAATATCACAGGATATAACAAAACCTACTACCAGAATGAATTCATTTCACAGCTGCCACATCGATGCAGTCCACCTTCAGCTGGGAGGAAATCAATCTGTATGATGCCAGTCACAGGGAAAAGGCACCTCTGTGTAGAGATTCTTTGCTTGTCTCGAGGTATTTACACATGTCAGAGCAGGGATGAAATAGCAGTGAGTGGCGGAAAAAGAAATGGCAGCTGCACAGACTCTATACTGCCATCATGTGGCGCAAGGTGGCACATTGAAAGTCTCAACTGCAAGCTGGCTCCACAGTTTAAATCAGCTTTAAAGGAAAAATTCACATTACCATTACGAAGGTGCAAACGTGTTGTTTCCACCACCGGGTTGCTTTACACAGTGACAGCATAAATAAACTAAGAAGAAGCTAAAATGAACGCGTTCTGTACCCAGTAAAAATGTTTACTTTGTCACAATCTTTAAATCTATCAGCTGATGAAGGCTGCGAGGGTCTGGGCTTTCCTCAACTATAGAGTGGAGCCTCCTTTCATAAAAGAGCCATTTGAGGTCATTCAGCCATCTGACCAGGTTGGCTCCTGAGCAGCATCAGAACAGAGAGATTACATCTCTTGGCTGGCTGAGGAACTCCTCAGTGTCTCCCCAGAAGAGCTGAGGAGGTGGCTGGGGTGAGGGAGGTCTGGGCATCTTTGCTCAAACTGCTGCCAAGACCAGGATAACTGACAGAAAATGGATAGATGCAGCTGTCAGCAAGTCACCCTGGTATTTGTAGGAGTGATACCTGCAGGGCCGTGCCTAATGTGGAGCACAGAATTTAATCCGCTGCCTTTTTTTACTACTAACATCCATCCTCCACTTTCTTCCACTTATACAATTCAGGACACCCTTGATAGGCAGGGCTAACACAGAAAGACAATCCCTCTGAGTTTGAACCCAAAACCTTCTTACTGTGAGGCAGTGGTCTTAAACCACTGTGCCGTCCTGTGGCAGAGCTAGAAAATTTTACATGGGTGGGCAAAGGAGGGGCAAGAGGTCTAGGTAGGGTAGCGCATACCCCTTCAGTGAAGTATGTGAAAATCCCCTATATGCAAATTAAGTCAACAAAATATCCACAAAACTGTTTATTGTATCTTTTCTTCAAAGAAAACAGACAATTTTTTAGGTTTAGACAACTGGTATTTTAAAGCATTTTAAGGACATAAAAGTTGGGGTGCAGCTGGGGGGGAAGAGAGGCTCTACAGCAGTTGCCCCTTGCCCCCCCCCCCGTGTAGATCCGCCCCTGGTGTATTGAATATTATCTTGAAGTCTGGGTTGCATGTGATTCACGCTGATCCTACTTAAAGTGCTTTCACATAGGGTCTGATGAGATGTTTCTCACTGTAACAATATCGCCTGGTCAGCAATGTTCCGGGGAAAATATACCTCGGGATGTTAATCACAAGTGAACAATGGCTGCAGATTGATTTACTTGAACAAAGCTCTGATGAGTCAGTGAAATCCACCCGACTATCAGCTGAGCACCGCTACAACGGGAAGGTACAACTCACGGAAATCTGACCTTTTGCACGTAGTTAACAAGCTCAGTGTTGCTAACCTGCTTCAGCTTGATTGACGGCCTTGAAACAGGATCCGAAACATTTCTTCAATTTACACGTGGACCCTAACAAATGCCTGTTGTCCGTAATTCTATTAATGATTATTCATCAGCCGACTCCCTTATCACCCACCAGGTCACTGGCAACCCACGATAACGGTTGAGTTTTATTTTGCAATGTTCAGAAACTATGAGATAAACATTCAAAACAAGTTTTTTCTTTAGCGTTAGTTTTTCTGTTTAATGCTTTTCCATTTGGTTGCTACATTCAAAACAAAATTTAACCCTAATTGTAGAAGGGCTGCCAAGAACTTAGTTTAAACATCATGCATTTATTAAACTTTAAAAATGCGCATTTTGACAGGGGATTCCTTTGAACTTACAAAATAACTGGAGAAAAATATTTTAAATAAGATTTTTTAGTTGTATGAAGTTGTCCGATAGGTTGGCTCAGAATAGCCGCTGTTTTTGACTGAAAAGTTCATTTCACAAGGTACAGTCCTTATCAACTAACACTTTGGTCACATCCCACCCAAAGTGGATCACCTGAGACTCTGATATCTACAGACAGGCAGATGAAGGCAACCATTAATAATCCTCCTACAGAATTATCTACGGAAACCTTTTACGTCTCATAAATACCTTTAGTTTCCCCCTCCAGTATGAACCAGTGGACCGAGTGCTTCGTTGTCACAAGAACAGGAAATCTTTCCTAACAATCTTTGATTTTAACAGTTAATTGGCCTTTTAAAATGGTCATTTGATCTTACTTATTTTAAAATGCTATAACAAACGGAACCACAAATACGCAATAAAAAAATAAATAAAAAAATTGAATGTTAAATATACCTTTACAAAGCAGTGAGTGTCTTAGGTGTTTTTTTACAACACCACTGTAAAACAGGTGTGTTGATTATTGGCAAGATGAAACCATCTTTTGTTTTTATTTATTTTGACTGTCTTGTTTTAATAACTGCAGAAATATATTGGCTTTGGGTGCGTGACATTACATTAGTGATTCAGATCACACTAGTACCATTTTAGGAATGAATTTAGATAGGGTTCCTATTTTGAAAATTGACCACTCCATTTCTATCTTTGACTTCCTGCTGCCCTCATTTGCTACATGTTACAGTCCGTGGGGCGTCTGGTGGAATTGCAAGCATCACTTTGGCTGGCTTTATCAGAGCTAACATGGCCAGTGTGGACCCAGTCCTTCAAATAATGACTCAAAGAAAAACAGCTTCCAATTTGAGATTTTTATTATTTGGAAAAATTAAGTCTCAAAAATTCAACTTACATTTGAATAACAACTGCACGCAAATTCAAACTGAGGTGTAATATATGGCATAATAATGCTTAACATCTGTCATAATGTTTTGCTTACGACGAGAACTCCAAAGCAGCAGCGAGGAATCCGTAATCATTAAAGTCGACAGGTTCAAGTAAGACATGTAATTACAGCTCGTTAGTCCTTTAAGTTAAAAGCAATTCAAAAGAGGGGAAAATAAAAAAAAGTTTAAAGAGAGGCTGAGCAATTATTTATCAACAGGAAACGTTCCATATCGAGCAAAGCGATATCAAAACTACAACAAACCGGCTGTGCATCGTTAAACTTAAATAGATACGGAAAATATTTAACAAGCACATTTTACAAAGCATTTTAACACTGATGAAAAAAAGAAGCTGATGGCAAACAAAAAAGAAAAAAAAAACTGCACCAAAGAATCACAAGTTTTAAAATATTTAAGAAAAAGAAAAGGATGGCAACAAAAAGCACATTCTCACAATTAACACTATAAAAACCAAACTGGATTTTCAATAAACAGATTTGGCCAAATTCACTCGATTACTTCAAATTAAAAAAAAAGCACGTATTCAAGTTGTGTGTTTTTGAGATTTCTTCCAGTTATACAGAAGGTAACAAGATGTACCTTAATCCACTTGTCTACAACCAGAATCTACGCTAAGCGACGTCACTGTGCGACACTGAAGAAAATGTTAAATATAGGAAGAGGTGAGGATAATTCAGGCTTTCAGAGACTCTGAAACTGCAGGCAAACCTCATAGCAAGAGGTGGGAAACTACACAGCAAACCCATCAAGTACACTTTCTGTGAACTACAGTATGCAAAGACTATGTACAACATCGAGGCTGCAGCCCGTCGGCATTTAAAAGTTAGTTGGCTCAGTTACAGTTCATAAATATTTGAACTTCAAAGACTAGCAACTACATTTCCTAAAATAAACTACCTAATCCAAATTCCTGTTTTTTTGTGGAAAGAAAAAAAAATTACATACATTTTTAACCCTTTCAAAAACTACTTTACACCACATGTCCAGTGTGTGCCTTCTCACCCACCTTGCTGACTTTCTCATCATGCTGGGACATGTTTGGATACACATCACATTACCAGGAGTATATTTGTCGTTAAGAGGTGGCACTACATTAGAGGAAAAGTCAAGGTGCATACAAGTTTATCTGTTGGACACCGCACAGTCGTTGGGTTGGATTGTGGAACAAGATCAACAAAGAGGCTGTTGGTCTGTGCACGCCTGAGAGGACGCATGCAGAGAAATCTTGGTGCAATCGAGAAATCTGATACTCAAATCAAGGCTGGGTTGTGATACCGACAAGTACCACTTCTCATCCTTTCACACATAAGTATCCAGGTCTTCCAGCTTGCATTTCTGGAGTTTGTTGGAGTTTCTCAGTCTCTGGTGTATGTGTGTGCGTTTTGCTTTTCTCAGTGTTTTTTTCAGGTGCTGCGTGCGCTTGTCCATTTGGTGTTGTGATGGTTGTGGCTCTGTATTTATATGCCCGAGTGTCTGCCTCTAGATGTGCGTTATTCTGTGTGTACCAGTGTATCTGAAACTGCACCTACTGCGCCGTGATGTGAGACAGACTATAGGAAAGCACTTGGGTTTGCTCGTGGATCCTTCTGGTTTCTGTAGCGCACAGCAAGCCACACTCCCAGGATCTGTTAACAGAGGATTTACATGTAAGAGAACAGCATTAAAAAGGCCCTTAGAAGTTATTTTTCTCACCAAAGCTAGACCACAACTCACCACAAATGTGCTCATCATGTAACACAAAAAGAAAGGACAACAGTGAAGTGAAAATACTGGACAAACTTGAACAAACTGATAGCGTCATTTGCAACCAGTCTGTGCAGGAGGGAGCAAATGTGTAGCAATCACGAGTCATTTTTATTTAAAAGAAGAAAAAAAAAGTGAAGCTGTCTGTGAAACAGTCACAGCTTTTAATCTGTTAGTAGGGCAGCTGTGGCTCAGGTGGTAGAGCAAATAATCAGGAGGTCAGCGGTTCGATCCCCACCCCCCCAAGTCCATCCTTGGGCAGGACACTGACACCTGAATTTCCCCTCATTCATTTACAGAGTACTTAGGCATGCAGGGTGTATGAATGTGTGCTTAGCACCGGCAAATTCTTCCCTTTAGTGTTACTGATACTTTGTGGGTTTTTATTAATGTGTGCCTCTGATCACAGATAGCCAGTAAGGATGCCAAGTATGGAGCAGCCACAGCAGGAGAAAGACAGGTTAGAGAAGATTCATGGATGTAGTGAAGGAGGACACGCACAAGATCGATGAAGAAGATGTGAGGAATAAGGCGAGACGAAGGCAGAAAAAAGTTGAAGTCTGACTCATTATGGTTTAGGCATTAAAATGACTTAAGGTTACACAATAAAACTACTCAGTTAACTTTCAAACACAGTGGTTGCTACTTTGTCCAAGGCTGTATTTATTGGTT
Organism: Maylandia zebra; assembly: GCF_041146795.1. NCBI lineage: Eukaryota > Metazoa > Chordata > Actinopteri > Cichliformes > Cichlidae > Maylandia > Maylandia zebra. The sequence continues at coordinate 32,653,986 of NC_135186.1, forward strand.
TGCCACAATGACACGTCTCCCTGAAGAGTCTCATGAACATTCATGCTGCTCACTCTAATTACCACACATTACTTAAAAACAGTCATGAAACACGACTATTTCATGGTTTGGCATGAGAGCCATCTGGTAAACCTTCAGCACAGTCCAATAGAGTGGAGACTGCATAAAATGAATTTCAAAGACTGCATATTTAGATTTGGTCAGGACATTGGTAACAACTCCAACACTGTATAAATCATCTTTATTCCAACAGAGCCCAAAAATGTTCCGTTTTCCTTAGAACACCAACGAAATGAGAAAATAACAGTTCTGAAAGTAGGTCTTTAGAGCAGAATATCAGAATTTTACAATATGAAAATATATATGTGTTATATGTGTGTGTCATCATGAAACAGCACATGGAATATGTGCTTAGACTGTTCATTAGTGAAAAATGAATTACACAGAAAAAAAGCACATTCACCCACTACTTTTAGATACACCTGTTCATTAACCCAATCATCTAATCAGCCAATCACATGACAGTAAGTCAATACATTTAGACACATAGGTGTTGTCAAGCCAACCTGATGAAGTCCATTTAAAGGATCAGATACAAACCTCAGTGAAGCTGAAAAAGAGCCCGACGCCTCCGAGGATCTTCAGAGCCTCTGTGGCATGATCCAGCATCTTCGTTCCACAGGGCACACATCTACCTTTCGTTGTGCATGGCTAGAGTGAAAGAGAAAGGCGTTCTGTCTTTTTGCACTATGACTCAACGGGTTGTCAGCTAAGCCAGTATTAGCTACCAAAATCTATTCTGAGAATAACAGTAAGTGCCCTACTTTTTCCTAAAGGAAATGCTTATGTGATTTTTGCTTGAGGCTCATTGTGTAACTGGAAATACAGAAAAAAAAAATCATTGATAGAGTGGGTAAAAAACAGAAATAAAATGGGGTTTATTTAGGCAACAACTGAAGTATGCACCTAAACCTTTCTAGTGGGTTTTTCCATGACTGTGTTTTTCTTTAGTTAATGAAAAAAATGTGATATTTGAGGCTTACAGCACGACAGCTCCCCAAGTCCTGGTTAAACTGCTGCAGTTTGACAGTGGTGTTGAAGAGCCCACAGCAGTTGAGTTGGGTCTCCAAGTCTTCCTTGGTCTTATTTTCCATGATTCCCCACGCAGAGTTCAGAAGTGTCTCCTGGAAAATGTAAACATGACAAATAAAAGCCAAAGGCATTAAATCATATACATTTCATATGAATTCAGAAATGCAGATTTTGAAATAGACATTATGTTGGCTCACCTGCTGCCCACGGTTCATTGCCAAGCAGGAACATGAAATTCCAAATTGGAAGAGGAAGACAATGAAGAGAATGACCATGTACTGAGAAGCAGGGGTCAAAGAAACAACGGCAGCAACTCCACATTTCAAACAACAAAGAATAATCATCTGTGAACTGGGAGGGATTTCGGCCCTGATTTCTTAAACTGTATGTAAAAGATGGATGTAGCCACTGTGACGTCATCCAGCGGTTTTTAAGATCCTGTTTTTGAAGCGGAGTATTTTTCCCATCTGCATCCTAGCTATGCGAAACCGGATCAGAGCATAGGATGGACATGACTGAGAAACATGGGTACACTGCATGCTCTTATGGCAGTGATTTGTTAATTACACTGTAGCTCTGTTCCAACTTCAGAAATTGTACTTCATGTTGAATCAAACAAGACTTGGAACTGAAGCTCAAAGCCGAGCCCGAAAAAAAGCTGATCAGATTAAAAAGATCAGGGAAGTGTAGGGCCGTTTTCCCATCGAGTTTTATAAAACCATGCTGCCCATTAAGGCACTTCAGCACTGGCTTTACATTCCAGGCTTAGTTCTCCAAACTATCTTGCTGCCCAGATATGAGCTTGTCCACTGTTGGGAAGTTTGAAAGGAAGCTTCTCGACACACAGGTGAGGTAAAGATAAACTGTTACTAACAGGTTGTTTTACCTGAAGGTAGAAGAATTTGGACCAATAATTTGGGGGCTGTAATTCAAAATGATGTTTCTTTATGCACAATCACTCCAGATCTGACACAACGAATAGTGGCATTAATGTGCCACTCCAGGCTTAAAAAGACTGCCTTTATAACCCAGTAGCAAATATTTAGTTTTGTTTAACAGAGTCTAAGAGACGATCATTTGCCACTTTCCGTGTGTAGTTTTGTTTTTTAAAATTCTGCTGCTTCTGCTTTATTAATGCCAATACCAACAATTTCTTTTATTCTCTCAACTTCAGGCAGAAGAATGAGTCACAGTAAACCTACATAAAGGCCCACTTATGCAGGAATAATAATTCTGTTGTACACTGTGATGCTGCCAGAAACTTAAACTAACAAACATTTTTGGTGATACAACCCAGCACCTACATAAACTACATCCTGTGTTAGGTCTGACGGGCACCGCAAACCTTGAGACAGTTCAAAAGTATGGAAGAAGACTGGATGGGACTTAGGAAGGACAAACATTTAAACCAAAAGATAAGTAATTTTTCCCAAATAACCCAGATCTACTGCGAACTTGTGCATCAACAAAGCTATAAAGGATACAAAGAAAAGCATGACTTGGTGGTGGTGCATGGCTCCGATCAGTCCTACAACAGCGATGAGCAGCAGGAAGACGCCCACTGCAATGACCCCTCCGATAATGTGGATGCTGGACACCAGGCCGTAGCCCTTCCCCCATGCCGCGACTCCGATCAGCAGCAGCCCAACCAGCTGAAGGGAGCAAAGGGAAAGAGGTTAACCACGGTCAGCTGAGGCAGAGTGCATCAGATGGATCACAGCTTATCACGAGGTAACAGCACTGTGGTTTGATTACTACAAACACAGCTCAGTCTGTAGAGAAGAGCTCAGCTTTGGAGTTCAAGTGTGAGAAAGAGGCCGACTAAAAACACAAGTTTAGTGTTAAATACCTCACACAGCTTGAGGACATGAAGCTGCTGGTCCAGGACAGTGTTTTATGTATTTAAAAATGTATTTTTAAATAATCTGTAACCAATTCCAAACACAGTTATATTTTAGAGCATTTTTTATTATTCTTTCACTTCAAAATTGCTGAAATGAAAAACAAAACCATCTATTTAAATTGAGCACAAGCTGGTCTGGTAAACTAATGTCTTCAAGGTTGAGCTGATATGTTTGCCGACTCTGACCCTATTGACTGATCTCTGCTTGGTCACATCAATTTTGTGACGGCGCATGAACTGCATGTCAAAGAGTTGAAAGACACGAAATCACTACATGACAAAAATCTGACTTCTGTATTTGTGGAACAAACAGGGAAATTAAAACATCAAAAACTGAAGTCAACACTTCAACCTGCTCTTTCAGTTCAAAATACAAAAATATTGACTTACAATCATATGAGCTTTACGAAACTAGCAAAAACTCACCACTAAAATGTTGCATGAGTGATATTTTGGCAAAGAATAAACTACAAATTAAATATAAAAAAATAGGGATGCTCAGATCTGATATTTGGATGGGAGGCACGTCCAACGCGAACTCAAAAAGCTGGACTGAACGTCCGTGTTGATCCATTTAGCCACACAACAGTGGGAAATACAAGTAGAGCTAATATAACATGAAGGAAGATAACTGCAGTCTGCAGGCATTTCACATTGTGACACAAACTGATATTCTTCACATGTTGCAAAACTTTATATAACTGAAAACTGTGGTCAAAGGTCGATGCTTTGGCCTTCCCCTCTCACGTTTACTTTTGCTCGTTACATAATGTCTTTCTGGTTTAATGCAAGTTAGCAACACTTGCTGGAAAGCTTTTATTGCACTTACAGTAACAAAACATTGTTGTCAACTCAATATTTCACTGCTGCCTCTATTCAGCTCTAGACATGAAGCGTGTACGTGTGTGTGAGTGAGGAGACTGTAAATAAATGCAGATAATGCCTGAATACACTTTTTTCTACTGTATTCTATAAATAATCAGTTGCTTAAAGTTGTTGAAGGCATCATTTATTCTTCATCTCGACATTTCCCCAGTTGGGAATGGGTCGTTGTCAGGTGACCGAGTATAACCATGATCAAGCTGCATATTTTTTCTCCTCTCCTTCTTGGGTTTCTTGAAAGGCGCTATACAAATCTATATTATTATTATTATAATAATAATCTAGTTAAAGCAATGAGTCACTGTTTAAATCTATAAATTAAACTTTTTTGTACTCCCCCCCCCCAATTAATGTGTTAATGTTTACTTCCTCTCTCTACTTACATCCATTTCAGAAGTAAATCATAATCACAGATCCTTTTGAAATTCTACACCATAACCTGACATGCACCTCAATAGAAACCCAAGTTCAAGTCGATCGACGCAGCTTGGGACTATTTTGATTGATCTGTTCAGTTCCATCGAGTCCATCATCTATGCATTTCTGGCTTTTTCCCCCACAGGTATTGAATAATCATCGCCTCGATACAAGGATGTTAGCAAATTCCTGGATGGAGACTGCAGAATACATCGCAACATGGAAATGTACCAAGAATGAAGAAAAACGGACAACCGTATCATTTTGTTTCTACTGTGGCTGCCATCACATATAAAAACGTCATAAATGATACCAATGGCCACTTACATAGGTTATGATATAGGTTCTACAAAGATTCAGTGCAGACGTTTAAATAAGCATCGCAGGTATCAAAGTGTTCGTGTATTCAGCTCGCTGACGTCTGTTCCGATTCGATCCTGATTTAAAAACAAAAAAAATCTCAAACTCGTGACAGATGCGGTGACTCAGCCATCAACAGGACTGGCGGCATCACGTTCCTTTCTGACTGGGCAGGTCGTGTCACAAGTATTTCACTGGGCACCGAGTCGACAGGGACAGCGAGGTCTCTGTCCTGGTGTGTCAGTAACAGCTATGCAAACACCAGCTTTACTCCTGTTTTCACCAATGGCACACAGCACAGACGTTCGAGAGTTCAAAAGTTTATTTAGCCTTTTTTTCTTTTGCTTGCTTTCTTGACTAGTTTATTGTTAGCTTCATTTATTTTTACACCTGGTAACCTCTTTTTTTTTTTCCATTTTTAAAGTAACCTCTGCTTGCTGTCATTGGGCAAGGGGGAAGGGTACACCACAGGCAGACAAACACATTCACACTTACTACGTATCCTAACCTTAAAAACATGCCTTTGGACGATGGGAGGAGCCAGATTACCAGGCGCAAACCGACACAGCGAGAAGAAACTCCAAAACGACAGGTACCCGCTCGATTCAAACTAGGACCTTCTTACTCTGCAGCAACCATTTCAACCACTGAAACTACCTAAAAATACTTTGGGTTACTTTCACTCATCATATTTGGTCAGAGAGACTTAATAAAAGGCAGAAGCTACTTCAAAGAAGGACAGCATTACGAAGCAGAGCAGGGCTACAGGTATTGATTATTTTAGTAATAAACTATTCTATCAACTACTCCTCCAAGTAATGGGATAACAAATATTTTGGCTTTACTGTAGATTTTCACTGTTTCACATCAAACAGGTGGCCAGATGAAGAACTCATGGCCACCTTTTCTCAGCAGTAGTTTTAATGGTGGTTAAAGGAAGAAGCTGAGTTCTCTGTCTTGGTAATGGCTCCACCTCTTTGCTGTGTGTAGACAGACTCTAGCATCACGTTAAACTATGACTTCATCGGCTTAATTGCTGCTGTTGTGTTATCAGCCCTTTTTGTTAAGAAAACTGAGGGCTGCTTGGGCTTAATGTTGTAATACAATATTATCATGTGTTCTCCTGAACCTGCCCACGCTCAGATGGTGAATTCTAAGAAATCGTGCATTAAACAAAGCATCGAAGCAAAAATTTGCATTTTATTTTTACTCATAGGGAGAGACCCTGCAGCAGGTCTCTCCTTATGAGGCAAAATTAGTCTACTGCAAATACATTTGCTGATCAACTTAATTTTCTTAAAATATTTGATCCATTTTCATTATTTCACTTTACCAATAAATAACAATTCAGTAAATTTATATTTGTTGATGCATATTTTGTCACATGAATTACAAAGTAGGAAATCCATTTAGGCTGAGCTTGATGTTTTCTTGTACATAAAGGATGATTTAAATTCGCCTCCTCACAGTGAGGAAGACAGATTATTAAATTTAACACTGGAATCAGTTCAGTACTCCATATTAGCAGACACCCAAAGCCGAGACATCAAACTGAAACTGGAAACTGCTGGATTGGTACATCCCTATTGATTACACAGAGTGTGACTGGAACAACAGAAACAACATCCTGCTGGCAATTCTAATGGCAAAAGAGCCAAACGGGACAGGCAAAAAAAAGAAAAGAAACAACATCCTGCTTAAACCTACCGAGTTTTTGTACTGTTACAGTACTGTGCAAAAGTCTTGAACCAATTTTGCTAGTAAAATGGGATTTAGGTTCAGAGATTCATTGAAGCATGTGCAAACATACATTTAAAATGAAGCAATAAAACTAACAGTCTGTGCTCTGTCCATATTTGCTATGACCACCTTTATTCTTCAGCACAGATCTTAAGCAAGCTTAATGTAATTTGTTTAAGTAATCTTCAGGAAAGGTTCTCCAGGATTCTTAAAGGGCACTGAAAACTTTTGTTTGGATGTTGGCTGGCTTTCGTCATGTTCTGTGCCAAGATGATCCCACACTGCTTCAGTAATGTTTAGGTCTTGGCTCTGGCGAGAGCAATCATTGGCAGCATGTCTGGGACCATTGTTATGATGAAGAAGTTTTTGCCAGACTCTTTCCAGACAGTACTGCATCGTGGATCAAACTTTGTACTTTTAAGAGTGTTGATGAGATCTCCTACACCACACCACTGACTGACATGCAGCTCTTAACCATGACAGACCCTCCATCGTGTTTTCCGCATGGTGTAGGAGCTCACAGTTGTACCCCTTGATGATATTCAGCAAACAGTAGATTTTTTTTGTTTCTAAAGAAAATTGATTTTTAAATACTTATTATATGCTGCAGTGTCCTCCACTTGCCCACTTTCCTCAAGAATTTCCTTAAGGAGACACTGCACACCATACTGAGACATGCCAAGTTTTAGGCTCTCTGGGAATCACGTTATTTTTGTAAAAATACTAAAATGCTT